>NC_056741.1:1416159531-1416169531 GCF_019279795.1 Protopterus annectens
ATATATACACCTATATAGGTATATATGGGCATACATCCTTAGACAGCAATGGTAGCTTAACAGAAACACATATGTCCACATCCACCGTCAATGGGGTTGGGAGGCCCCAAACAATATACGTATTGTAGTAATTGGCACCCCCCCACAGCCAAACACGTCTGCCCTGCAATACACTACCAAGTGTTGCAGATCCGATAACCAGGACCTGTCTTAACATGGGCACAAGATGTTAACAGTACTACATTCCAACTGTATGATGTCAGGCTGGTACTGGTAACATATCATGCAGTACAGTCTGGCTCCCATGGGAGATTTAAAATGTGGAGTCTATCAACATCCCCAGTATACATATACACAGGCACATAAATGCAGATACAGATATATACACACACACACACACACATATATATATATATATATATATATATATATATATATATATATATATACATGTGACTACACATTCACACGCAGAGATATGTACAGTCAGATACATATGTAGGAGGTGCATAAAATACAGAATAGCCACTATGCCTACAGTCCACACCTGAACAACTGGACACTGTATGGGCCACCCATACAAATGTCTGTCATTGCCTGCGACATATACCCACAGAGGGGTCATAGGGAAAGACACCACACACAGGTTTGCAGGATTGGAAAACCTTTATTTGTGTACTTTTACTGTTCTATATACTATTGCTACTGTACTTGGGATTGTCCTCACAGACATGGTGTGTGTGTGGGGTCACATCTGCTTTCCACATGTATGCCATTGGCTACACACAGACATCCTAAGGACATCATAGTTAAGTACTGCTGCTTGCACGTACAGTCCCTGTCGATTGCAGCAGAGATATTGGCCAATATGTGTGGACATTCTGACACACTCTGTACAGTGAAGAGGTATACACAGAACCTCTTAGTGCAAAACATGTGTACCATACCTGACAACATGGATTATAACAACCATGTAGATGGGTATAACACATAACAACCGGTATACATATGCTACCATAGGTTATGCATTCACACACATCTGTCTGGCCTGACACATAATACCCACTGGTACAAAGGTGCCATGGACACATACTACCCACTAGATATTGACATATATCTGTACAGCATCCCACTGCTCTGTCTGACATACATGACTGTTAAAGGAGGCCCGGCAGCAGTACATCTAGCAAGTATCTGCACATGACATCTCACTGGATAAGTACACTAGGCATGTAACAATGCACTGTGCAGGCTACATGTGGACTGGCTCAACACCGGCCTACATCTCCTATGGGGGAATGCACATGTACCTGCATATATAGCAGTCTGTACAGGCATGTCACAGCACAGGGTAAGATACACCTGTATGAAAGTGCATAACCACAAGCAATGAGAACAGAGCCACAGCCACATATGGCAAGCTAGCATAACATTACAGTATATGGACTATCTGTTCAACACCATCCTCATATGTGCCACTCACACACTATCCCTACATATACTGGGCCGCTACACAGTTTGGTGTGATAGCTGACTGTGGTATGGGACGTGAGTGTATGGCCCTACAAGCATGTAAGCCAATACAGTAACATACAGTGGAGCAGCATGTAACATCAGATAGGACAGGACCTAGAATGATGACAACTACCACAGTCTGTACACAGGCCAAGGTACATATTAACAATACACACACTGTCGACATCCACCATGCATACACAGACCTCAGTACTGTACAAACAACTACAGTATGTCCAGGTTATGTCATCAATTACAACCCCCACTGTACATTACATGTGTAGCAGTCTGATATCTCACTGGCTTGTTATCAGATATGATGACACTACTTATGGTGTACAGCACATATGCACCTCTACATGCACGACATATGTGCAAAGGTTGACAGAGTTGGGGCTGGAAGCACATACACAGGGCCACTATTGACATGTTGCTGTGATAACCTCATACATTTACTGTTGTAACAGGGTTTGTGGCAAACATATGTCCTATGAGGTATTAGATATGAAGTCTGTAACTGTCACAGCTTTCACCATTTACAGACTGCACTCCTTGCAGTAATTTCTGCAGTCCACAGATAGATGCTCCGTGGGTAGCACATGACACCAAAGGCACAACACACTGCCCAGTCTGCAGATGACCCTGCAGATGGGGATTCCTCATAAACATAGAACTGTCATGGCAGGTATTGAGACATGTTGGACAGCCATATCCACACACACACTGTTAGACCAACATTAATTCAAATACAGTGTAGCAGCACTTACAGTCTGTAGTCAAGTCAGGCACATCCTCCTCCTGTGTTTTGCCCTGTTTCCACAGTGTATGTTGTTAGAGGTACATCCCCATTACATCTGAGATGCTGTTTGCCAAACAATGGATCTAGTTCCTGCTCACAGTGAATGAAAAGGGCCAACACCAACATGATTTTCCTAGATATTGGAGTGTGTTTCCATTAAATTGGCTATGGGAATGTTACCACAGCTGTTCTACATGCGTCTAGGGGAGGGCTGCATTTAGTGCAGAGGCCATCAGCTGATCTTGAGCATCAATTAAAATACACATGCTGCTGCCTAAGAAAAGCAGGTGTAGGTCTCCACATCCACCAGAGAGGGAGTGGGAACGGCAGACAGTGGCTAAGACAGGTCAGGGAGGGATGGGAGAGTAAAACCTAAGCATGTTTGTGTCATACACCTGCCAGCACAGGGTATCAAACACCTGACGACTATGTAGTGCTATCACAGTTCTGTGCAGTTATTGGATGCACCACATGGGTTACCTGTTGTGGAGCCCTCAGAACATATATGTGATGGTGAGTGACATCTGCAACAGGGATATGGTAGCTATATGGTAGGTGACATACACGTGCCTGTCCGCATGGACAGGTGCCACCGTCAACACAGCCACACTCTCACAGGGACACACACATATTGACACACCTGGCAGGGGCAGAATTGAAACCCATCAGTAGTAGGATTGCCACAACACATCACTGTGCAGGTATCACATGCACCAAACAGGTCATATGGAGGTTGTATGGGTGAAGGGTATGGGGTGGTGTCTGACATCAGACAGAATGCATCAGTATGCCACTGGGGGTTGTAGTGAGTGTGGATGTGATCTTATGCATAATACAACACACACACACAAACACACAGGGTGCCAGTACTGACATGCATGGGTGCATTTCTGCATGGGTATCTGGTGGTTGACTGTGGCAGATGGCTGTACAAGGCTAGGTGATGGGTATACCTTG
Organism: Protopterus annectens; assembly: GCF_019279795.1. Classification (NCBI taxonomy): domain Eukaryota; kingdom Metazoa; phylum Chordata; order Ceratodontiformes; family Protopteridae; genus Protopterus; species Protopterus annectens. The sequence goes on from NC_056741.1 coordinate 1,416,162,803, forward strand.
GCATCAGGCCACATGACAGTGGTCTGCATTGTGGCTCAGGCCTGTAGTTTCTGTATTTGCCCACACAGGTGGGTATTGTATCCTCCATCCAGTCACCTGGGTGCCTATTGCGTGTGGCGAATGCTGTGCATCGCCTGCCATGTATGTGTTCCCTAGTCCATGTCATGGATGGTGTTCTGGGATGTGCACACCTCACACATGCATGTACAGTGACATGTGGAATTGTACCTGGGGTATCGGGCCCATGTTGTGTACACAGATTATCATCAGATGTGCCACTCGTGGCCACCTGTGGCAAGAACTGGTAATGGACAGCAGGTTAACCCTGCACCTACATTGATAGCATACTACCGGCATTCCCTGGTGTCGGTGGCATCTGTCTATACAGGGCATGTTTTCAGGCATGGTATGTCCTTTGTGGGTCATGTAATGGCACCACATATGTTGCAGGTATCCAGAGGGGAACATGGGGAAGGTGCATTGTCTGCATGTATGTGCCTATTGGACAGATGGACAGGGTGTCATGCCCTCTGTAGGCCACTGCAATCACTCCATAGTTACTATCAGTTGCAAATATGCAGTGTACTACACACATATTGGCTGTTGCCTCAGCATGTGTGTGTATGTGACATGGATTAAGAGTGTGTTGTGGGTAGTACTGGAGTTGCTAACTGTGATTGCCTGGCCGTGATGTCATGTATATGGCTATGGGATTGCACCCCAGCCTCTCGGCTATTTCACATCTGGTATGCCTGTACAGTGGGCATTGTGATATAGGGCCACCATAAAAGATATTTGCAAAACCCGCCCCACATTGGGCCCAGGTCTCACAGACTCACACCCACCTTCACACAGGGTATGAGTTACAAACAAACACACAGGCACACACACACACACAGACACACACACACACACACACACACACACACACACACACACACACACACACACACACACACACACTGTCTGGGAATTGAACCCCTACCTACCTAGTGTAGTACACTACAGCACTACACAGTTATAGTATGCGCCACAGAGATTACTGGAGTACTCCTTTCCCAAAGGTCTATTCCTCATTGGATGACATCAGCAGGACTGCCAACGTAGGCCATTGGATATGCACTGAGTGTGACTAGCCTAAAATGCATTCCTCCCCACACAGACAGTAGAACAGACACTAAACATACACAACTGGGTATAGAACACCTAACAAAGGTCTATATCACACTACAGTGGTATGCAGTTACAGGACACACTACGGAGATTACTGGGCTACAGTTTCCCAGAGATATATTTCTAGGTGCATGACATCAGCAGCCTTGCAAAAGATGAGCATTTGAATTGTAGGGAGTGTGACTACCCTAAAAAACATTGCTCTCAACACAGACAGACAGACACACACACAAACACACAGTTGCCATCTCTGAGAATTGAACTCTTACCTAACTAATTTTGTCACACTACAGCAGTACACAGTTATGGGATGTGCCATGGAGATTACTGGAATACATCCTTTCCATGGATGTATTTCTAGATGGATGACATCAGCAGCCTTACCAAAGTAGAGCATTTCAATTGTAGTGAGTGTGACCACCCTAAAAAACATTGTACTCTACACAGCCAGGCACACACAAACACTTGCCATGTCTGGGAGTAGAACAGCTACTGACCTAATTTATCACACTACAACAGTATGCAGTTACAGGATGCGCTATGGAGATCACTGGGCTACATCCTTCCCAGAGGTATATTTCTAGGTGGATGACATCAGAAGCTTTGCCAAAGTAGAGCATATAAGTTGTATGGAGTATGACTACCCTAAAAGCATTGCTGTCTACACAGACAGGGTCAAAGAGACACACACACAATCACACACACACTTGCCATGTCTGGGAGTAGAACAGCTAACTTCCTAATTTATCACACTACAGCAGTACGCAGTTTCAGTTCATACTATGGAGATTACTGGACTACATCCTTCCCAGAGGTGTATTTCTAGGTGGATGACATCAGAAGCTTTGCCAAAGTAGAGCATACAAATTGTATAGAGTGTGACTATCCTAAATGCATTGCTGTCTACACAGACAGGGTCACACAGACACACACACACACACACACACACACACAATCCCACACACACCTACCATGTCTGGGAGTAGAACAGCTACCTACCTAATTCATCACACTACAGTAGTATGCAGTTACAGGATGCATTACGGAGATTACTGGGCTACATCCTTCCCAGAGGTGTATTTCTAGGTGGATGACATCAGAAGCTTTGCCACAGGAGAGCATACGCATTGTATGGAGTGTGAGTACCGTGGAAAGCATTGCTCTCTACACAGACACACACACACAGACACACACACACACACACACACACACACACACACACACACACACACACACAGTTGCCATGTCTGGGAATTGAACTTCTATCTACTTTATCACACTACAACAGTACGCTGTTATGGGATGTGCCATGGAGATTACTGGGCTGCATCCTTCCCAGAGGTGCATTTCTTGGTGGATGACATCAGCAGCTTTGCCAAAGTAGTGCTTTAAATTGTAGGGGGTGTGACTACCTTAAAAAGCATTGCTCTCTACACAGACAGACAAACACAGCTGCCATGTCTGGGAATTTAATTCCTACCTACTTTATCACACTACAGCAATATGCAGTTATGGGACGCACCACGGAGATTACTGGCTACATCCTTCCCAGAGGTGTATTTCTTGGTGGATGACATCAACAGCTTTGCCAAAGTAGTGCTTTAAATTGTAGGGGGTGTATCTATTCTAAAAAGCATTGCCCTCTACACAGACACACACACACACACACACACACACACACACAGCTACCATGTCTGGGAATTGAACTCCTACCTCACTACTTTATCACAGACAGGGTCAGACAGACACACACACAATCGCCATGTCTGGGAGTAGAACAGCTACCTACCTAATTCAGCACACTACAGCAGTACGCAGTTATGAGATGCACCATGAAGATTACTGGGATACAACCTTTCCAGGGATGTATTTCTAGGTGGATGACATCAGCAGCCTTACCAAAATAGAGTATTGCAATTGTACGGAGTGTGACCACTATAAAAAGCATTGCTCTCTACTCAGAGTCAGACAGACACACAAGCACAGTTGCCAAGAATGGGGTTAGAACTCCTACCTAACTAGTTTATCACACTACAGCAATATGCAGTTATGGGACAGGCCACAGAGATTACTGGGTTACAATGCACCTAAGGTGTATTTCACAGTAGTTGACCTCAGCAGGCTTGTCATAGTGGGGCTGTGGGGAGGGTGGTGTTTGTGCATGGGCCATAACCCATTCATCTCAGGGTTGACATGCCACACGCGGGCACAACCTGGGTCATATTCCACAGGTCTGTGTATACAGCTGCTAAATGACTACTTTCTTGAACAGTCATGTTGCACAGCTGGCACATGCACCACATATTCTGTAATGCTGACAGATACCGATGGCTAGTATCTGCAGTGTGTGACATCACACCTTCGTGTGGATGTGGGTCTTTGGCTGTGTGCTGGGTGGGAGAGCCCTGGATGGCTCCTTGTCACAGTCACCCTCTTCCACACATCTATGTATGTCTACCTTTGGCTTATTATATTGTGTTGTCCTTACATATATGCCTGTATTCCTATCCACTGTGTGTGCAAAGCATGTGTGGTGCATACCAAGGAGTGTCTGCACTAACATCTGCGGCTGCCAGATATATCTGGTCCACTGGTGTTTGCAGACATGGCCTTCATGTGTTGAAATGTGTGAGCATGTCCAGTATGACCTTTCAGTATGTTGTTGAATGACATTGCCTTCATTACTCTAAGTGTTTGGGCATGCCCAGTATGGCCATCTGTACTGGATGTGTGGATCGGGTCCAGGTTGTTTGTACTGCATTGCTGACCTTTGTGTTGTACACCTACAGGTAGCATGCTGTCTCTGCAGGGTCTCCATCGATCATTTGACATGGACTGTTACTACATTTCTGCATAGGATGGGGGGGCACCTGACTATTTTTACATTCCTACACAGGATTTGGGGGGGCACACCTGACTGTTGCTATTTGTCTACTTAGGATGGGGGGCACACCTGACTATTTCTATGTTTCTACACAGGTTTGGAGGGGCACACCTGACTGTTACTATATTTCTACGTAGGATAGGGGGAGCACACCTGACTATTACTATATGTCTACGTAGGTTGGGGGGGCACACCTGACTATTTTTATGTTTCTACACAGGATTGGGGGGGCAGACCTGACACTTGTACACATTTGCTAGGACTGTACTGGTATGTTGGGTACTCCATTTCAGTCTGTAGTCTTACCTATCATGCTGGCTAAAGGCATACCAGTGTACTACAGATCTTAGCTTTTACTTACCTACATATTAGTTACTGACTTCCTAGCCTTCAAAACTGACACCCCACTGCCTGACCTGCTGTAGTCTGTCTGTGTAGGCCTGGGGGGGTTACCCATGGGCCTTATTCTAAGGCCATAGCAGAGACTTTGTTTGTGTTTGTCTACACCTGTCCTGGTGGCTGTGACTGTTGTTAGGTATGTGACCTCCCCCTGACTGGCATGTGTGAGTCACTTACCTTGTGGGTGTCCCAGTAGTGAGGGTGGTGCTGCAGGGCTGCCTATGTCAGATGCATATAGTACATTCCCTACAAATGTTTGGCATAGGTAGTATAATGTTTGGCATCCCTTTTACTGTATGTGAGAGTCAGAGAGAGGTATTATTACCTTGGTACCTCCCGTGTCAGTGTATGTACTATGCATTGCCTCTTTCCCAAGGCCAGGGCATACTGGGCACACCTCCTTCTGTATACTGGGGCAGGCTCAGGTTGTTCATACTCCGAGTCACTCTGTGTCTGTGCTGGCCTTGGCATTGGTGAGGGGCTGTGTGGCCCTGCCCCATGCTGCTCCTGCTGCAGCTGCTTCCATAGGATCATATTGTGTAGCATGGCACATACAAGGACAATTTGGGTACATGCAGCTGGTGAGTACTGCAAGGCTCCACTGGATGTGTCCGGGCACTGGAACCATGACTTGAGCATCCCAAGCACATGCTCTACTATGATTCTTGTTTGTGCATGTACCTCATTATGGAGTTCTTGTTCGGGTGTGTGTGCATTTCTGATGGGTGTCATCAGCCACGGCTCCAGTGCATATCCAGCATCCCCCATTAGGTGACCGTGTGAGATGTACCCACTGGCAAATCTCTGGTACAGCTGCATCAGATGCCAGATGTGGGAATCGTGATAGCTTCCAGGGCAGCCAGCACACACATTCATTATTATGCCCTGGGCATCACACACAACCTTGCAGTTGATGGAGGGGAAGCCCTTGCGGTTGACATAGACCCTACCCCCCCCTCACCGAGTGGTGCTTTGATGTATATGTGCATGCAGTCTATTGCATCCACTACCTCAGGGTAATCTGCTATTTGATAGAAGAGAAGCATATTGCTGGCCAACACCTCATGGGTGTTGGGGAAATATACGTGCTCACCGTCATGTGCTGACATGGCATTCAGGAACTGGTGGAATACCCTGGATGCTGATGCCTGTGAAATTCCCATCATATCCCCAGTTGGCCTTTGGAAGGTACCTCTAGCTAGTATTCATAGACCTACACATACCTTGGTATCCACTGGGATGGGTTCCCCTCTGTTAGTTTTATATGTCACGCATGGCCGGTACAGCTCAACAATTTGCTGTAGGAGATCCCTGTCTGCCCTATAGCGCTCCACTATCTCCAGCTCATGTAACCCCTGGTAGGTTACCCTGGGTCTGTACACTCTTCTTCATCTCCTCACTGTGGGTTGGTCAGCAGCATTCACATCCTCACCACCCTCAGACTCTTCTACAAGTTGTATCATAGCTATTGCAGCCCCTATCATTTTGCTGCTGTGAGCGTTAAAAGTTTCTCACTTGTTTACACCGGTGGTGTAGAATGTGGGAAAAACCAGAGGGGAAGGTGTTTGCTTAGTTTATAGTGGTGTTCTGGGCTGGTCTGCTGCCTGTGTAATTGGCTGATTCTGATACATTCCACCTGCCAGCTAAGCTAGTTCTCCTTGATTACCTTCCTGCTGCTGTTTTCCCTTTCCATTGCCTTCCTGTTTAAACCCATGTGCGCGCTGTGCAAACAGAGTGCTCAGATGTGTACAGAGCTGCTATTTCCAGGTTTCACATCTTTTTCTTCCTGTATATCCCGGTGCGCGGCACACACACCCGCTTAGGCTTTGTAAAGTGTGCTATGAAGGTTTAGACACACACCCCTAGCTAAGCTCTGCTAAGCTAGGGGCAGACCCGGGCCACAAGGCACCAGTCCACTTACAGTATGCCTGGCATACCCCCCATAATGTCACCTAACTCCTAGGCTTGCACCAGACTATTCTTACTCTTACACTGTTGGGATCTGACCCACATGCTGGGGAAAACTGGGATTCACTATCCTTCCCCTCATTTGCATAGGATTGCCTGCTAATGCATAGTTACATGTCTCACACTGAGCCTCTCCCTTAGCAACTACTACTCACTGGCTGAATTGTCTTCTGCCTCCCATTGACTTGCATGGCAGAATACTGATTTTAATTAGAATGCTTATTTTAGGTTTATTTTATTATTTTCCCCCCGATTTCATTTGCATGCCACTGCCCTATGCTTAAACAGCCAACATCGGCGATAAA
>NC_056741.1:1416474531-1416572031 GCF_019279795.1 Protopterus annectens
TTTCTACTTCCTCCCGTTTAAGTGATAACTTAACCTCATACCTTCCAAGTCTTCTAAAAACTTTCTAAAATTAACTTTTGGATGGGGAATTCCCTCTGTGGCTTTCTGGATATCTTCCGGTGTCCACGATCTGTTTACTAGGAGAGTTGGGTCCTGCCCTTCTTGTCCTGCCTGAGGATTTGGTACTTCTATGAGTGGGCATATCTCCTCTTCACTCATAGATCGCGAATTTTTATTTATTTGATAGAACTCAATATCCCCTCTCAAATTGCGTGTTCGAGACCTAGTCTCGACAGGATCTCTGACAAATGGCTCTGCTTTTGTAACACCTCTACCTGACGGGACAGCAGGGTATCGTGGGGGTGGACCTGCCTGTTCACTCACTTCATATTCTGGCAAGGGAAGCGGAGGAGGCGGAGGGGCTGATGCTATAACCAAGTTATTATCCTCTTTATCTAAAAACATTGCTTTTGAGTTCTTATTTATTTGTTCCCTTCAGTTCGCTTCCTCAATCCACCTGTGTGCCTGAGGAATTCCTAATTTGTGCTGTCTTTTTACCTGCCCTTTGGAATCAATTTTGAGTTGTTTTAAAAGTTTAAGTGAGGATTTTTCTAGTTTACCATCAAATTCATATTTATTAACCCACTTCGTGTAGTACTTAATGTTATCGGCACGTCTTGACCGCATGTATTCTGCGTCTTCGGTTAACGGCGGATTTTGGGGTCTTTTGTACACTTATTACCCATTTTGTCCTAACCTTATAAATGTTACATAACCCTTCTTATTTTTAACGTGGTACCACGAAGATTTTATAGTCCCTTTAGACTACCTGCCTACTTATTCTGTTTCCCTGATCCATGGCAAGATAGCAATTTTTCTGTCCCTGGATTTACACAAAAATCCTGACTGAACAAATACAATCAAGTCCCTGATCTAAAACAGAAAAAAGTAGAATCACCTTACCTGAGCCTCAGCAATTGATCACCCCGGTCCGATTGAAACCTGCCCGTCAGCCGCAGATCAGAAAGTGGCCGGCCTCTGTTTATACGACAATTCAGTCGGAGGTCTTTTCGAGCAAAAAGAACCGTTTCGGTAACTTCTTCCGTACGGATTCAAGCCACCAGGCCTGTCTGATCCGGGATAACCGAGAGGTTTCCGGTCAACAAAGGACCAACTTGTCAAAGGAAAAATCAAAGATCAATGCAGCCAAGGTTCAGTTAAGGTTCCTTTATTCTTGTACAAGGAGACAAAAATGCAGTTCAGAAGTTTGTCTGACATTATACAGGAAATCCTTCATTATTATACTGTTCTATAAGCCATTGCCCTCTAAGCTGATGTAATTAGTGTTCACTCAACATAGAATAAGGTTATTTGCCCAAGTCTAATAACATTTCAGAATGCTGTATTGTTCTATTCTCCTAATGCTAGCAAAATCATCTGTTTCTCAGTGTATGAACAAGGTCATTCACTGAGCTGACCAGAAGCAAAGTCAGAAAGTACATGCAATTATTTTCAAGCCTGTAACAGAATAAATGTGTTAACCCTTTTAGACTTCTAATGCAGCAAGCATAACACTAATACATATATGAATACTATATATGTGAATACATATTTTTCTAACACAAATGTAGTGAAAGTTTTGAACCATGAGGAGAATAAGTCTAAGATGACTTCTCTGCTTAGTTTATCACAAGCATATTGGCATCAAGCGGGAATGGAAATCAAACCCGAAGTAGATAAAAATCAGGCAGCAACTGAATGCGCCAAAAAACAAAAGAAAGAATATAAGGTGAAGGACCAGATGAGAAGGCAAGAAATGTGGAAGATGCATAAATATAGTTGCAAGTACAGAAAACTTCTGGAACAACCTCATGTTGATCAGGACTGGATGCAGGAATGGTTAAGGGGAGGTAAATTTAAACCAAAAGATAAAAGGTTAATATTGACGGCCCAAGATAGTGGGCTACGTACACATTGGTTTACAAAGTCTATTGAACATGTGGGAGAAACACACAAATGTAGGTTTTGTAAAACAGAATTGGAAACAGTCGCACATCTTGTTGCTGGTTGTGATGTACTGATGGCAGAAGGACTATATACTGAAAGGCATAATAATGTGGCAAGACTGTTGCATTGGGGATTGTGTAAACATTATAATACTGAAACAGCTGAAAAGCACTGGAAACATGATCAACAAATCATCATAGAAAATGATGAAGTTTATATCACATGGGATCATCCATTACCAACAGTTCAAAAGTAAATATAAGAAAAACAGATATAGTAGTCCAAGAAAAGCAGACAAAAGTAGCACTGATTACTGAAATCGCCACACCCAGTGACTACAGTGTCTTATGTACAGAAACACAAAGTCATAAAATACCAGGATTTGCAGGCAGAAATAAGGCAATGTGGAAGAAAGATACCCAGGCAGTTCTGGTAGTAGGAGCAACAGGTCTTATAAAATGAATTTACAATCTTATTTAGATATGTTAACGATACATGCAACTCCATATGAATTGCAGGAGGAGTCATTACTGGGCACATTGCAGGTGCTTTGAAGAGCACTTCTGGCTAACATCACAGACTGAAACAATACTAATTTCATGAACTTTAATCAAACTTTGGCTTAGGAACAGGGTCAATCCCCATCATGGTATTAGAAACCCAAAAGACTTGGAGAAATTAAAAAACTAAGAAATCTAAATCTTCCCTACCCTTCTATGTCGTAAGCAGAAATCCTGGCTACTTATTTAGCATGCAGACCAAGAAGCTCTTTAGATTGCATTTTAATAATTGATTTCATATAGTTTCATCCCCATTTCAATCATTTTTCTTTAAATATTAACTAGATCTATAGTAACCTACCTGCAAATTATACATCCATGCCCTAGGCCCAAGGCTCCACAAATTCTCTAAGCCACACTCCATTCTGGGAGAAGCAAGAATTGAACTGCTACTTCTTTCTTCACCAGAGTCCTGAGGGAAAAGAAGACAGGCTTACCAAACCATCAGGTTAAATAATCTGTTGAAAAAGACCTCCATTTCTTGTCCTTATCTGACACTTCTAGGGCTTGTTTCATTTGTTCAACAACCCACCCCCCTGACATACCTGTCCATTAACTGCTGTGGAAGGGCAGCTTTTTCTATTCCAAAGTACCATTTAATTCTTCTAATCCAAATGTAACTAAACAAAATCATCTCAGTTCTCCAAACTTCAGATGCTGAATGGATAAATAATGTATATTATGTTCAATGTATTGGCTATTGGCATATTTGTTCCTACATTAAGAACTTGGTACTACCTCTGTACATAATACACACTGTATTACTCCCTTAAAAGATTACATCTCTGTTGACAGCTGTTTTTCTTCAACTTATCTTGCTAATCTCTTCTGCTTTATGATCAACCTACTATACTCAGTTATACAAAGATATAGGTTCATAGGTTCATAGGTTGATACTAGGCTATCTGCCTGAAAGCATATATTAGCCCAGCCATGTTGTGCGGTATTCACCACCCCTTTAGTAGTTCCCTAGACCCTTGTACTAGCAGCTAGTACCCTTGGCCCCTATCTAGTAGTGCTGTTGGTGTGATCCCCGGTGTGAACTTTCTGTTACCCATCCACTTATCAAGGTTCCTCTTGAAGAGTGATAGTGAGGGGCTCTGTCTTATGTAGATCGGGACCCTGTTCCATAGTAAGTTAAGTCTCTGTGAAGGGAATCTATCCCTCCAGCATGTTCTATTCATTGTTGTGTTGAGGTTTATATCCCTAGAGCGTGTAGCTCAAGTAGATTTGGTTTTGCTAAGATGGAGCATGTTCAACAATTCTGGGTTGGACATGGCTCTGTACATTACACAGAGATTGCCTATGAGAAAGCGATATGCAACAGAGAACAGTCTTGGCTTTTTCAATCGTGCTGCATAGGGCAACTGTTTGAGGCCAGTAATCCTCTTGGTTAGGTACCCCTGTGGTCTCTCCAGCTGCTGGTGATGTATAGCCAGGTACATTCCAATTGGTGCATTGTACTCAATAATGGGTCTGATGAATATAGAGCAGCTGTCATATTTTCATTGTCGTAAAGATATAGACAAGCTGTGTGTTGTATTTTCATTGTCATGAATGTAGTACTGTATATTAATTGTGGAGTAGTTCCTGTCTCAGGATCATGCCATGGCTGAAAGTAGTCCATGGACCAGCCTTTTTCTCCTGATCACCAACTTTTTAAATAAAAATATAATATTCACAGATGTTATTCTAATTTATATCTAGTAACAATCCTGATTTTATACTAAGCAAAACTCACTGAAACATTAATTTATTTTAGTAATATTGCATCATTTCTATTTCTGAAACTATAATAGATTGTCACCTACCGAAACACAGCATTTTGTATGGGCAAATGTGACCTTCAAACTAATGTCAAGCAGTTAGTCTCATGATGGTGTTTCAATCTGAGTTGTATGTATGCATGTCTGTATAACTTCTCAATCAAATTACTGCCAAATATCTTTCAAGCTGTACTACTTCAAAGTATAAAAGTAAAATTCAACATTTTCTGTCTATCAAAATAGTGATGCTTTGACTTATGTTATGGACTCAGTTTTAAAAATACGTCAGTTTAAAATGCACATATTCATATAATTAATCAGTGATCCAAATGTAAGTGTCCATGCAGCTGTTCAGCTCTGACACCAGGTAGACGTGTTTCTTTAATCTGCTGTTAAGTAAGAATTTGATTCCCTGCTGCACCCCAAAATATTTATTTTATTTTTATTTTATTTAGATTTGTTCATGGAAGTAGTGCACTGATCATTACTGACCATTTGCAGGCACAGTCCAGGTGAACAAATAATCACTAAGAAAGTAAGAAAGTTATAAACAGAGTGTAGATTACTTAAATTATGATTGGTAGAAACAAATGTGTTTAATGCAGCTATAGAGTTTTAAAATATCAAAGGTTTAGAAAGTATCCCTCCAGAATTAATATTTAGAAAACAGTAGATAAGATTATATTACAAAAATTGATATTTACAAAACTGAGGGGTTGATAAGAAGATGAGCTACATATGACCTCATAAGGGCTGATCTTCAGGTCATTGAAGCATTACTGGGCAAGAGGTTCTAGTTCAAATAATTAACATTGCATTGAGTTTTACTACAGCGTGTTATATTGTGCAGGCCAGCAGATCAATTTTGAAATATTTTTTGCTATTTTCTGCTCTGTAGTGTGACTATGAAGTTAGCATATATATAATTTATGGATGTTGAAAGTTGGGCCCCCCACATGGAGGGTGCAGAGGAGTTTGTCTCCTTGCAAAGAAAGATTTTTTGTGTGTACTTTTGAATTTTTTTTGAATCACAGTTTTTGGTATTTAATTTGTATAAACAGTGATTCAAAAAATAGTGATTCAATGGCATCATAGGCAAACTACTCATACGTAAGTGGACAATGGTGGAATAAGTAGGTATAGTTAAATGAAGAGGTGTAGTGTAGTAATTAGTCGTAAGAAAGAATAAACATAGCATCCTAGAAAGTAGGGAAAGGTAGAATGGCATTTAGGAAGAGTAGATTAAGACTGAGTTAATGATATAAAGAAATGGTTACATATTATGTTAAAGAACAGAATGTAGAGTGTACAGGGAGGGAGAACGTTTTGCAGGGAAAAGGAGGTAGTGTACTGAAAGTTAGGTGATATCACCTGTGTAGTGGCAGGAGCACTTGGCCTGTAACTGGAGTAAAATTAATAAGATTGAACTTTTTAATGATTTTGAGAGGGAGGTATTGCCAGAGAGAAGACCAAACTGGAGAATGTATATTTGTTTGATTGATGGTTAGATGTTGGAGTTGAGTTCTACAGTAGAATGGGAAATATTCTGCAGTATAGATAAAGTTTTTTCAAGTAGCTTTAGTTAGAGTGCCACAAAGAATTGGAGTCATAATAGTATGGAAGGCTGAATGCTAAATTGGAGATTGGTCTTTTGTTTAATGAGGAGCCATTTGGGTTTTAAGAGTAGGGCAATGGTGTCCCTGGTGGGCGTGGGGGGGCAGAAATTATGTGAAAAATGGAGTTAGGTAGAATTTTAAGTTTATTGAAGTTTTGTATTGAAGCTGAGGCTAAAATAGCAAAATTGTACCACCATTGCCTATTGCAGCTCTGACAACATAGGTGAGAAATAGAGAGATTATTCTGGCCAGGAAAAGCAGGGAGTTTATTTTATGCTTTGCTTTTAATATGTGGATGTGAAAGCTGAGCAACTGATCAAGCTAAATACCCACGTTCCTAAAGGAGATTTGGTTTTTGTACTAGAGTTATACAAGTCAGAAATGTTGAGCTTGGGTTGGCAGTTAGTCTATGTAAGCACTGATAAGATTTTTGAGTGGTTCAGTAGAATGTTCTTTGTGATTAGCCTTTGCTGAAGCTGAAGCAAGTCTGACTGAAGTTATAACTGAAGGAGTGAGTATGAGGGGTTAGACCATGCCATTAGTCTAAAGCAGGAGTGATGCTTGGAGTAAATCAGAAGTAAGTTTGTTGATGAAGATGGAGACTAGGAGGAGGAAAAGATTGATCCTTGTGGTACACCTTTAATGAGACTGTTTTTGGGTGAAAGGACATTACCTATTTTAAATTTAGCTGCATAGAAAGCTTTTAATCCAAGGCAAGGTGTCACTGCTAATACCTGTCTCAATCAGAGACTTTATGATAAGGGGATGCTTAATTATAACGAATGCTTTAGTGATATCTATGAAAAGTGTACCAGTAATGTTATCTTAGTCTGCATTTAGAAGGGCATCATCAGTGAGAGTTCAAAGGAGAATCATAGTGCAGTGCCCAGGCCAAAAGCCTTGCTGTTTACACAAACTAAAGTGATATTGTGGTTGTACGGGGAGAGACAATTGTGAACAATTTTTCAAGCATTTTACCCAAAGTAGGAAGAATGGAAATAGTGATGGCAGTGGGAGCAGTGTGAAGGGTTTCATTGTCTGGGGAAGGGTTTGACAATTGCAGTTTTCTACACAGAAGGCATAGTGCTTGTGGTGAGACAGAAGCTAAATATATGGGTGAGAGGGACAAGTCCCCAAATGATGTGGACATCCTACAGAAGGGCCTCGCTGAGACAGATGCCTGGGGTCACAGCCATGGCCTCAAGCTCAATGCCAAAAAGTGCAGTGTCTCCCCTTTGGTAAAAACTCTGTACCCATGAACTACCACATAGGCAGCAATCTATTTAACACTGAATGTGTGATAAGAGACCTTGGGACCCAGGTGGACAGTAGTCTCTCCTTTGATAGTCACATTGCCACAGTAGTCAGGAAGACCTTCTACGTGGCACACCTCATCATAAAAGGGTTCTCATCCAGGAAAAAAAGAGGTCATTGTTCCCCTCTACTCGACACTCATTAGACCCATTATAGAGTACAATGCCCCTTTTGGAATGTACCTCACAAGACATCTGCAGCAGCTGGAAAGGCCACAGAAGTACCTCACAAAGAGGATTACTGGCCTCAAACAAATGCCCTACACTGACCGCCTCAAAAAACTCCAGCTTTACTTCGTATCATATCGCCTACTCTGAGGTGATCTCTGCCTAACATACAAAGCTATGTCAAACCCAGAGCTGTTGGACATGCTACACCTAAAGAAATCCCAATCACTCCAAGCTACACGCTCTAGGGACCTAAACCTTGTCACCACAATAAACAGGACATGCTGGATGGATATATTCCTGTCCCAGAGACTTCCCATACTCTGGAACAGGCTACCCATCTATGTCAAGCAAAGTTCTTCATTAGCACTCTTCAAGAAAAATCTTGATGAGTGGATGGGAAATAGGAAATACACCCCGGGGATCACGTCTGTGTCTCTGCACGACAGTGGCACAGGAAAATAACTTTCTTGGGTGGCGTAAGCCAGGGAACCTTGTTGGCTAGGCTTACGTAGGCCCTTGGGCTCATAGCTTAGTATCTACCTATGAACCTATGATAGGAAGAATCCACAGTGGAATTTTAATGAGAGCAGGATGTTGTCTGAACCTGGAGGGAAGTCTGTTTTATGCTGGTAGCTTACTCTTTAAAATACTCAAAACTGACACCCTTTATTCTCTCGTTCTTCCAAATGTTTTACTGCTACTCAATCCCATAATATAAGAATGAAAGCCAGATCTGGTCCATTCCTTCAAACCTATTCTCTCAGACTGCACTCTACTAACCATTGTTTCTATAGATTGGCCCCAAAACTATGGAGATCACTTCCACCTGATTTAACTGACCACAGAAGGTAATCCCTGTTCAGGTCACAGTTCAAGCAGTACTTAATGAAAACAGTTTAAATGTAAGTGTCTGTCTAAATGACGTTACATAAACCAGTATCTCTAACTGGCATTTTCTTTACCTCCCATACGTCTGCTCCACCTGATTAATTCACTTGTCCTAAACTGTGATTCAGCTGAACACAACATTATTGCTCTGAACCCACTACACATAAAATCTTTTCCCATCTTTCATCTTCCTGGTTTCTGTTAACTTTCCTAACCTAGAAACTACAACCCATATCTCCACCACTTCTACTTTGTACTTTAACTCTATTATTCCTTTCCTATTCCAATTATGTAATTGCAAATATATTTTGTTTGTTAGGTCTTATGTGTATACATTGTCTGTCAGATTGTCTATGCTTACTCATAAAAGTAGACCATTGTTATTTGCTTACTATACATTGTTTTGTTACATTATGATGTAACCCGGGCCTAATCTGTAATTGGTTGTTGTTTGGTCAGTGCTCTACCCTGGTAAACAAATTTAAATAAATAAATAAATAAATAAGTAAATAGAAGTTGTCAAGATGTTCTTCTGATTCTTTATTTTTTATGAATTTGAAGTGGAAGTGAAGGATGAAGGTAGGAGTTGATGGAGGTTTTAGTGAGGTGTCAGAAGGGGCATTGGGATTTAAGATGGGCTAGTTAATAAATTCTTAAAGGAAGTCACTTGAAAAGAGTGTAACACTTCCACACTGATATACAGAAGAGGAGGTGGAGTTTTCTCATTTCTTGCATCCTGTGAGAAGATTAGCATCATTCCAGAAGTGACTGGGGCAGTTCAAGAAGTACACTTGCTTGAATTTATAAAGGGTGGATTTATGTCTTCTAATAACTTGTTTTGCAAATTTATGAGGGTTTTGATGTGTTTATGATTGAATAAGGTATAGTCAGATTTCCATTTAATCCATAACTCATGTCTGAGTGTTACGGTTAGCTCATTTTTGGAAGTAATCCTTTTTTCAGAGGGGGGGGGTATAGAATTATTTTGCTTCTAGGAAGAACTGGTCTTGCAGTTGGAGCAGAGCTGAGAACAAGGTGTTTTTGTTAGTGTTACAGTCATCTTGTGAGAGAATGGGATGACAAGAGAAATAATGAAGGAAATTTTTAGTTTGAAAATTCTTTCACTGGATTTGAGGTCTGGAGGACTGTAGAATGGGGGAGTTTTATTGATTGATTTGTGATGGACACGTTGATGCATCAGTGGTCACTGAGCGATCATGAAAGTACTGAGATGGAGATAGAGGAGGGAGCATTGGTAGTGATAAGGTCATTGTGTGGCGATTATTTGGGTGAGACTGAGCTTTGATAAGGTAAATGAGATGTTAGCTGATAGGGGGGCCAGAGAAAATTAAATTTAAATCTCTAATGATGACATTATCACTATTATTGGGGATGTTGGAGAAAATAGAAAAAAGTAGGGGAAAAGAACTTTAGTAGAGAATTAAGGGGGTGTAAGTTGAGGCAAGGAAGAGTTTTTTTTTTTAATTGACAGAAGGAAACTTTTGTGGAATCCATTTTGGGCTAGAGGGTGAGCTGGATGTGATTGCTTTTGTCTAGGATTAATGTCCTTCCTGTTCTTACCTGGTCTAGAATCTAATTTGTAATCATAGTGTTGAAGAAGGTGTTTGAAGTTCTGATCAGTGAGCTTTAGTCTGGCTTTGATTATAGGCCGAGAATCATGGTTATGTTGAATAATGAAGGCCGCATGGATTCCATTAAAAAATTCATGCATTTATTATTACCAGCCTTCAGTACTTTATAGTTATTTCCTCTACTGTTCACATATCTTCACCAACCTACTTAAAAATGACCTTAACAACCTACAGTCTTGCTATATCAAAAGAGCTAAGTTTGCCGCCAATCATCCCAAAAAAACTCATCGTTGCGCCACTCTTCAGCAACTCATCTGGTTAGAACTTCCCAACCTGTTAACTCTAAACCAACTGACCTTTGCCCATAAAGTCATACACAACCCAAGTAACTGCCCTGCACTTTCAAGCCTGGTCCAACCCAACTTAAACTGCAGGTCCCTTAGGTCTTCTGACAGATTAATTCTAAAAGTTACCCAGTCTCACAACTATCATGGCAACTCCCTCTATTCCTATAAAATAGCAAAGGTCTGGAATGGTCTCTCTCAGCACATCCAAAACAATCCCAGCATGTCCTTATTTAAAAAAAAGCCTAAAAGACTATCACAATAGCAATGGTCTCTGCCCCTGTACTGCTCCTGGCTAGTTTCTTTCTCCTATTACTTTACAACTCCCTTCTCACATAACTTCTCTTCAGCACCTTTAAGCAGCTAGTGATTAAAATCCAATTTATTTTTCAAATGGACTTTCCTTATTCTCTGATAGAATTTATCTATCTTTGTATTATACCATACTGTATGCTTTTGTGTCCAATTGCTGCTTATGTAACATTGTCAATTACATTTTTTGCTAAATATTTGTGTTCATGACTACTTGGTCTCTTAACTAACTGTTACTGTACTGCAGCTTTTCTACCCAGGTCTCCACTGAAAATGGGCTACTTGCCCAGTTGGACACTACTCAACTAACAAATGTAAATAAATAAATAATAAATAAAGTTGTATTTAATGTTTTAGTGTTTTACTCATCTTATTTTGTTCTTATCTATACATTTCTGTAATGTTTTGCATCAGTGCTTTGGTTATAAGTGCCTAAATAAATTTGAATTTGAATGTGAATGTGAATTTAAATATAAAGCACATATTCACAAACTGACAGAAAATGATTGCAATCTTGTCTCCATGCATCACATTTGGGTCATGCCACATTTTTAGAAAAGTATAAAATGTCTGTTCCCTCTGTTTTTTCCCATCAATAATTTTGATGGGCATTAACATGTCCATTCTGAATGGCTACACTTGTCTACCACTGGCTTCAGGCTCTTCCTATACTTCCATTCTCATCTATTACCATACTGTGCCACCAGCCCATGGGGGAGTCCCCCTTCCAGTAGAGTCCTAAGCAAAGTGAATCCTCTAACTCCACATAGATATGTTCTTGGGATTCTTTTCAAATTGCACCACCAGTTAGGATGGGGCCAGCCAAAAAATCATTCTGCTGTAGGTTACAGTGAGGTTTGCTTGTATGCCCTACCTCCCACTGATGTGTTGGCCCTACTTCTGGACTGTGTGCATTGGTGCCACAAGGGAAATACTCCCATCTGTGTGGTGATACATCTCTCTATCTGCCATACCAAAGAAAGGGCTCTCACAAACCCATTATCAACACCAGGGCTCAAGAAGTATACATGCCAGTGGCCTACTTGCTCTCTCTTCCTCAAGAAGACAAAGCAAACAGTGCTTTGTCATTCCTCTTCTATCATCACCAGCTCCAGTAGATGCCCAAATAACTTTTTCTAAGTCGTAGTCAGAACTTTATCCATCTACTCCAACAGAGCTGCCTCACTGGCTTGTCCATTTTATTCCAGCTTTAGCAATAGTTCATAATTTTATGATATTTGAAAAGCAAATTCAATTATTCCATGTGTGCTGAACTACAGACAAGCAATTGTGATATCTTTTTTCATTCAAGTAAACCAATCAAGACAGTCCTGTTTTGACCACACAATTATGCATGCAATTGCTGTATAAAATGCATATGTGTGAAATTAGTTATTGTTCTGCTCACCTTAAATATGAGGTTATTTATTGTACTGTAGGGGGCCTGCTTAACAAAAGCAGACCATATGGGGGGGGGGGAGAAACTCTCATGGTAATGGTTATTTATCAGCCCCCCCCGCACACACACACACAACTATAGAATCCCACACACTTTTCTGCAGGTTAAATGTTTATTGGATACATCCTACAAAGGGGATTTTAAACTCTCAGCATTGGCATTGCTAGGCAACCACCAAGTATGAAAAATAGCTGTCTGAATAATAGTCATCATTTGCTGTGTAACATGAAATTCAAACCCCACCCAACAAGTCTCCAGTAAAAAAAAAAGTGCAGACATGGACAACACAACAGATGAAACTACTTGCAGGGACATAGAGGTACAGTAACTTATGCATAAATGAATGCATGTTTTTCATCTTGCTTGAATCTGATGTATAAAGAGTTCATTTCCTACTATCTCCATCAACTAAGATATCCCAAAAGCAATACAAATTCAGCAATTAAGATAATCTGGCCAGGAATGCTGAATGTGCATGGAAGTTGTACCAAGCGTCCCTTCCTCCAAACTGAGGTCTTGCATTATTTCAGTAGGTGACCTATCTGGTATAATCAGACTAGAAAGGAAATACTTTGATATTATGAATAAGTAACCTGCAGCGTATATCACTTCATTCTAAACCCAACCTCTCTTTACTCTCCTACTACTAAATGCAGCTGATCAAACTGCATGCAGCTACATTGCAAATATGTATTTATTTTGTATTGTCCAGTTTTATATTGTTTATTAGTGTGTTTTTCAGCTCTTGTATCCTTTCGGTCTTTATGTTCCCTTAGTACTGCAATACATACTTTTTCAGTATGTTTATTGTTTGCTGTTATTATACAAACGTTTCCCCAAGTCTCAACTTAAAATATGCTTCAATCTTTCATTGTATTCTAGTACTTGAAATATACATACACACATAAATAAAGACACAAGTGTAAAGCTTGTTATCATAGTCAACAGTTACAGGAGAGGAGAGAACTGTATAGTCGAAATGCCTGAACATAAAACACAGGTAGTGCATTGCAAAATTTGCCAGAAAACATCTCTGAGTGTATCCTATGTATCAATAAATAAACAAATAACCACTGAAAACCACAGCAAAACATGTCTCCTTTAATGTGAAAATCTAACTTTTGCCAAAAGGCTTCTTCAGGCAACAGATAAAACCATGAGACACAAAATTAAATTTCCTGTCATGTTTTATGGCTTGTTTAAATATAATTTTATATATTTCATTTGGTGATTGAACTGCTGAATTTACAACCATTCACTGTTGTGATTTCTCAGTGTATTCTATATATCCCTGAATTGTTTTCAGCTGACCCACGTAGGAGTGCAGTACTATAGAACAGTAGCAACTATTTTGCAGCTGAGGCCTGATAAAAGGTAATTTAAACACAATAGTCCAGATAACTTTTTGTTACTATTGTTGTTTTCATTGTCCTTAAACCATTAAGCCGTTTACTTAATAGGCTGGGCTGTGGTTACAGCTTATTTTTCAGAAACCAACTTTGCTCAAAGTCATCTCATATGCTTTCTTGTGGATGATTTAGAATTGTACTGCTCATCAGATGAGGAGCTGAAAGCACAACTACAAATGGTTTACACCTTCTCAAATGATGCAATATTAACATTTGGTCCTGATAAATTTTCCAAAAGCAACATTTATAAAAGGAAAGCTGCAGCACTAAGAAAATAGCCTGGGGCAGGAATGTGATATAAAGAAACTTGAAGATGAGGAAGTGTATAAATATTTGGGAATAGATTAAGGCTAGGCAATAAAACATAAACAAATCAGTACAAATTTTAGTATGGAATACTTCAAAAGATTAAAGCTTATACTGAAAACTGCCTTGACATCTAGGAATAAAGTTCAAGTTATAAATCAATTTGTTCTTCTTGTTCTAACTTACAGCTTTGGGGTGATTGACGAGCAGCACTGAATCAGTTAGTGAAGAAAATAAGAAAAACGCTTCATGCATACTGAATGATATATCCATCACTATGAAGGGGGAATGGGCGTCCTTGTAACTGACTACAGAGTTAGGTTTGCAGTTATGGGACCTCATTAAATCCAAATATAGTCGACATTTTAAAGCATGAAGATTAGAAGTTTAGATTAAATGTTTACTTAGTTTAACAGAAGCATTTGGTAAGAAGTAGGAATAGAAATAAAACCAAAAAATAGATAAGAGAACAAATGAAAGTACCAAGAAACAAACGAATGTAAAGAAAAATAACTGAAGAAAAAGAACACTCACAAATATAGTGTCAAGTATAGAAATCTTTTAGAATAACCACATGTTGACTAAGATTTGTTAAGGAGAGCATCCAAGGATGTAACAGACGGACAGCTTCCAAAGCTTCAGGGCACCTTCCACACACCCTAACTGTCAGACAGCTCAAGCTGAGCTTTCCTGCCAGGAGATGGAGGGAGGCTGTGCCCTGAAAGGACTATGCTAGGAGCAACAAAAATAAATGTGTACATCCTAGCATTAAAAAAAAGAAGAACCTCACCAAAAAGAGGAGTATGGAGGAAGTGGCTAGTGCAGCCCAGTGATCATTCAAACATCTACTGTTTTGGTAAGTATACTTAAACAACTGTACTGTGTTTACCATATTGATTGCTGCTGATGTAGCCTTAGCCATAAGGGTAGATTACCATAGCTAACTACATTTGGGCAGTGGAAAGAGAAGCGTCCAGGAAAGCAAAGCTTGATCTGGATCTAGAAAAGGAGTCAAGCTTAAACTGCCTTGTAAAAGTATATACAGAAGACAAAGTAGCAGCTTCTAGAATCCAACCCTTTTCAAAAAACCATAGATAAAGGCAAGGCCCTGGTAGAGAGGGTCTTCACACTTCCTGGAATATATTTATTATACTGAGTATAACAAAAGGTAATAGCCTTAAACAACCATTTGGAAATGGTCTGTTTTAACAAAGTGTGTCCCTTCTTTTTACCTTCACAAGAAATAAATAATTGATCCAAAGATCTGAAACATTTAGTTCTGTCAAGATAGTACCTGCGCTGTCTGTGGATATTTAAGGTCTTGAGTATGCTTTCTACCTCATTTTTAGGTGCAGTAAAGAAATTGTGGAGATGTATAGCTTGGCTTAAAGTAAACTTGGATACCACTTTACGAGTAAAAAAGGATTAATTCTCAAAAAAAAAAACTGTATCTATGGAAAATGAGGTAGGATTGACTCACCATAAGAACTTGCAACTCAGATGCCCTTCTTGCAGTGGTCAGAGCAATCAATAACATTATTTTCCATGTTAAGAACCTCAAATCAGCCAGATTAGCTGATTAAAATGGAATAAGTATTAGCTTCACTAACACAAAATTAAGATCCCAAAGTGGGGCCAATGGTTTAATTGGAGGCCTCATATGCAAAACCCCTTTCAAGAATATTTTGACATGAGACTGCCTTGAAAGAGGAGGATCTACTGGCAGACATGTTGAAATGGCCAATAAATAAACTTTGATAGAGGAATAAGAAATGCCATAGGATAGTAGCTCACACTAATATTATAAACCTAGAAAACTAGCCCTGAATGGGTACTAGTTATTTTGTTGGCACAAACTAGAAAACCTTTTCCATTTGCTGATATATGCTTTTCTAGTAACAAGCTTTCTAGCCTCCATTAGAACCTGGTGCACTTCCTCAGTAAAACAGATTCCTAAACGGAATTAAGGCCCTATAATCTAGGCATCAACTGAAAAAGGTTGATGCCAGAGTATATCAAACACTCCTGTTCTTGTGTGAGTAAATCCAGTCTGTGATGAAGCTTGTGATAATTGTCCCTGGCCATTTCTGAAAGCAGGAAGAACCACAGTTGCCTAGGTTAGAAGGGAGTCCCTACAATGATCTTGGGGGGATTCCTTCTGAATATTCAGAAATGCACTGGATATTGGTGGAAAGGGTGAAAAATCATACAGGAACATTTCTGTTCAAAGAAAAGAAAAGAAAAGAAAAGGCAACTGTTTTCCAGGCCTTCTTACACGGAGTCCTGGAACAGCATCTTGCCAGTTGATTACTTCAGAAAGTGTAGTGTTGGCTTGTTTCTTGATGTGTTTTTTATGCCAGGGTTTAGACATTTTTGTTTTGCTGTTCTAAACATAGTCCTTTCAGGGCTCAGCCTCCTTCTTTCTACTGGCAGGAAAGCTTTGAAGGACTTTGCACCCAAACTTGTCTTTTAGTCAGCTCAGCTTGAGCTGCCAGATGTTTTGGATGTACGGAAGGTGCCATGTAGCTAGCCGCCCATTATATCCTTTGTATGTTAAACATCTGAAGTTGGGATGAATAGGCATGTGATGATAACATTTTATAAGTCTAGGGCTCAGTCTACCTTTTTCAGCTGTCAGGAAACCTCTGAAGGGCTTCACTTCCAAAGTTGTGTTTTGGTCAGCTCAGCTTGAGCTGCCTGACAGTTTGGATGTGTAAAAGGTGCTCTGAAGCTTTGGAAGGTGGCTGGTGATTATATCCTTAGCAGGATTTCTTTTGATAGTAGTAGTCTACTGGGACTGCCTCAGGGTTTCATTTAAGCAACTGATAATTCAGACAAATGGTTTCTGAAAATCATTCATCAGGAATGATGTGGCTATATATTACCAGGCTATAGAACTTCCTGTATGACAAAAGAAAGACACGACACTTATCTGTTGGAACTAGAATCACTCAGTACTAAACCGAATACCATTTTCCTAGGTAATCTAAAATATCCAAGTATAGACTGGGAAACCTACACCACCAGTGAACAAGCTCAGAATTTCCTGGTCAAAGCTTTTGACACAGTTCCCCACTCAGGCATAGCAGAAAACCTAAATAAACTGGGAATAAACCCCTAATGTTGCCCACTGGATTGCCAACTGGCTCACAGATATAGGACACAGATAATCAAAATAGGCGGAGTTACCTCCACAAAGAGATCAGTCACCAGTGGAGTCCCCAAGGGTTCAATGCTGGGACTTCTCCTGTTTGGCATCTACTTTTCTGGAGTAAATGTCAGTACCAAAGGGTCTTTAGTACCTAACATTGAGTGCCATCCTGTTTTATTAAATTTAATACCCATAACCAAATCAATCACAATAAAAGAAAATTTAGCAGTATGATGTTTCAGAGTGTGTTTATACAAAGCATTATTAATTTTCTTGTTTTTAATATTACTCACATGTTCAGAAATGCGTAGTCTTAAAGGACGAGATGTCTGGCCAACATAAAAAGAGCCACAAATACATGTGGCCAAATAAACAAGCCATTCACTGCTACAATTTGCAAAGAATGGAATGTCATAAACCCTTGAGCAATTCCTGCTAGTGAATTCTTTAGATTTGGTAATTTTGTCACAGTTACTGCAATGACCACAGGGGAAACACCCAACATACTGCTAAATTTTCTTTTATTGTGATTGATTTGGTTAAGGGTATTAAATTTAATAAAACAGGATGGCACTCAATGTTAGATACTAAAGAAAAGAAATGGATTACTAAACTAGGTGCTCTTTTTTCACCTGGACTAAATGAGCCATTTTAAGTGAACCAATGGGATGTATTCATGATACTATTTAAGTAACATCAGTTGATGTGTGTTTTTTGTCACTGAAGAAGGCTGTGCTTTTTGCCAGCCGAAATCGGTCTGAGTCATTTTGATGTTACTATTACCAATCCATTAATAAAGGATTTTATTGGATCTACATTTGGTTGCTGGCTTTGTTTTGTGGTGTGGATGCTTTTGCTTCAGGTTGCCGTGCAAAATTCCCCATGCAGGAGGCTATTTTTGACTGTTACACTCTGCTTCACTTCCTGCTGGGGGCCATGGATCCAATGCTGGCTGTGTGATTTATCTGCAGCCATTTTCCTCGTTTTTTTCTTCTTTATTTGGTTCATTTTTTTGCTCTTAGTGCCATCTGGATTTTGTACAAATAATTATCATATTCACCTTTTTCCAGTAACGAATGGACTTTGGGCTTGTGTGAATTGTTTCAGTACTGATAGCATTATTTTTCTTTATTTGCTTCGGTCCTGGTGACGATTTCTCATGGTAACTTGGCGTCGCTTTGCGGCCATTTTACAAGTCTTCTGACTATACATATTTAGTGTTTTTTATATCCTTGTGGTTTGTTTATCTTTTTACATCAACATTTCAACAATAAGGACAATGGCAATTTGGCTCGGAGTCGACTAACGGATATCACAGTTATTAATAAACGCTTAACTTAGTTTTGTGGTTGGTTTACCAGATATCAGCATTTTTTCTGATTGTGGCTGACAATTTCTATATGTTGGCTTGGTGTTTATTTGTGGATATTCTATGGTAACATTGTCTACAGTTATGGTGTTTGTGAACAACTTGACAGTCCTTCGAATTTGTGGATATTTTCTACAATTATTTTTTCAACAGCTGGGGACATTGCTACGTGGCCTGCAGGTCGATTTATGTATATATCAATTATGATCAAAACATTTTGGTTTCAGGTACTGTGTTTTGCCTATACAACATTTCCAAATATTAGTTTTTTTTTGGGGGGCCATTCATTGTTGTAGTTACTCGAAAAAAAAATTTTATGGAGTGGAGTTTATGATTGGAACTGCTTTACTATCAAGCGGTCGCTTCCTACTGCACATATATTTTTTGTTTAAGCATAGAGCCACTTGTGGGTGTTATCAACATTTTATGTGGATCTTTTTTCAATATCAGTGACTATCGTGATTGCAAGTTAACCAGGGAACATTACGATATCGAGCATTGCTAGTATCATTCTATTGGGTTTCATTTACTCAAGATTGGTTCAGCCTTACTGTGAGTCTTAGGCTTGTGAAGACCATCTCGTTTGGAAGACTTTTGTTAACCAGCATTGAGCGACCTTTGGAACCAGTACTTTCTACTCTAATGGATGTTCTTTCACCTTGGACATCTATTTTTCTTAGTATATATTAGATTTGTGCGACTTCTATCAGCATCACACTAATATTTTGATAATTGTATGGTGATATTGGAATATTGGAATTTATTTTTTCATTTTTACATTCAAACCAATTTCCTTTTTGGATTACATATTGAATACAGAGGCCTTGTGTGATTTTTAGAAAAACAATAGACAGATATTGGATATGGTTCTTTTTGCACAGGTTGCATAACAATACTTTATTTGATTACTTTATTATAGATATATTTTTCAATACTTTTTTAACAACTATAAGTGCTAGTCAAAGTATTGTTTGACCAACATATGTTAATTGGGGATGTTATATGTTCTTTACAGCAGTTGCTTATTTTTTACACTAGGGTTTCATTCTCTCAGTCTTGCCTTTAGATGTTTCGGATTGTTTCATTATAGAACATGTTTGTTGCAGAACAGTTCTATAATTCCTAATAAGTTTTGGTAATTGCCTTTTTTTTAGGCTACATTTTGAGTTGGATGGAAGTTTTTCAGAACATTATGGTCCTGTCTTATGTTTTTGGTTAAGAATATAGGTCCAAATTCATATTTTTTGAGTGTGTGATATTTACCTATGACACTATTCCATTTAATGGGATGGTAGTAATTGGTATTTTTAGTCCTTTTTTCAATATTATTTTTTTCTAATTGATGGATCTTCCAACAATGTGTTTGGTTTCAACATTTATGAAACATTGACCATCCTATTAATAATTTTTTTGTTTTTTACAACTTGTGGTGAGATGTTCGGGTTGGCCCCCCGATTTTCTGAGTTGTATCAGACTGCATTTTTAACTGTGAGTTTTGGTGGGATCATTTGCCACTACTAAATAATTATATAATTTTTGCATTCTATATGGTACCATAACCTAAGTCTTTTGCAGTGTTTATTATTTTTCATGGGGTTATCTGACTTAGAGCATTACATGGCATCTATTGCTTATTGGCCATTGGTATTTGGGCTTTATTTGATTTTGGGAATGTAGCATTACAAACAGGTGACATCTAGCCTGCTTATCAGGGCTATTATTGTTCCCTTCACATTGACATGGCACTCTTAGGTGAGGCCATTATTGTCATTCTTGTAAACTGGTTCATTTTCATTATTAATCAAAATGGACCTATTTAATCTGGTCTCGGGACTCTCTGCTGAGTGAACTTTTTAATGTGTAGACAAATAGATCATGAATTATATTCATACTTTTTGGTGGAACAGCCTAGAATCCCATACATAAAGGGTTTGCCTAAGGTACATAAAAACATATTACCACCTCCTTTACGTCCCATAGTAGTTGGGAATGGATGGATTACAGAAACCATGTCTGTTTATATTGAAAAGAAACTAAGACCTATAGTTTCTGGTATCCCCTCCATACTAAAGGACACTTATCAATTGCTAGATGACCTAAATGTCTTTGATCAAGGTCTTCCTATGGATTGTCTTTTAGTGACTATGGACGTGAAGAATCTTTTCACATCTATACCTAATAGCTATAGCATGGATGCCATCAGATGTCTTATTAAAGATAGCAATATGTTTGGCAGCAATGACCAGATTTTACTTAATGCTTTATTAGATTTGATATTAAATAATAATGTTTTTATGTATGACAATGATCTATTTTTGCAACAGTGGGGAGTGGCCATGGGCACTCCCTGTGCAAATACCTACGCAAACTTAGTTGTTTATTACTGGGAATGCATGCATCTTTTTAACAGTGTGGGTTTTCAGAAGATATTGCTGTATAAGCGTTTTGTGGACGATGTTCTCATATTCTGGAAGGGCACAATAGAAGAATTTACAGCCTTTGTAGAATATTTAGAATCAAATACTTCCTTTTTTAGATTTACCGTTGAATATTCTTATACTAAGATAGATTTCTTAGATATTACCATCAGGAAAGACGAATGGGGTATCTTACACACGTCTATATACAGGAAGTCTTGTTGGAAAAACACACTGTTACAGTTTAATAGCATGCATCCTAGGCATGTATTCCACAACATTGTAAAAAGTCAGTTTATTAGGTTAAATAGATTATGTAAAGATGCTGAAGATCTATCCACACAAACATGTGCATTAGAACAGATGTTCATAGAGAGGGGCTATGACCCACAGATGATATACCTTATAAAACAATCTCTCGAGCCATCAGAAGTATTATATAATACTAGAGATAGGACTAAATTCATACAGAGTACCTATACACCTAGGAAGCATGTGGTCAATTTTAAAACTAGATTTACTAGTGATAATAAATGTATCACCAGCCTTATAAATAAAAATTGGCATATACTTCAAACAGACACAGAGATTAAGAAACTAGTAGGAGAGAGACCTGCTTTTGTATATACCAATAGTAAAAATCTCAAGAGGTTACTATGCATAGAGAGTAGTAATGACAAAATGAAGGAAGCTGTCATGAGGGCTCCATTTAATAATAAATTAGGGACATATCCATGCAAAACTTGTAATATGTGTGCTTACATTTCAACAGAACAAGTTTTTGTACACCCTTTAATAGATTTTGTATTTAAACCTAGTTTCATAGCTAGTTGTGATAGTATTAATCTAGTATACCTAGCGGACTGCCAAGATTGTAAGGCATTTTATATAGGTATGACAACAAGGCTATTGAAAGAGAGAATTTATAATCACTTATATGATATCAGGAGAAATGACCATAAGAATGCCTTATCTAAGCATATCAGCAGCAATCCAGGACACAGTTTTAGATTTAGAATATTACAACTTGTGAAGCCCAATAAAAGGAAAGGTGATACTTTTAATGAATTAGAGAATATTGAACTAGGTTGGATACTACGCCTCAAAGCACATTATCCACCTGGGTTGAATCAATATGTTAGTATTAGATCCACATTAAAAGGATGGAGCTTGAAATAATCTCATTTTATTTTATTTTATATTAGAGTTTTGTGGCTTTTTATATTCTAAAACTATTTATTTATTCATATGTTTATTCATATGTTTATTTCTCAATGAATATAATGATCTATTTTAGGTTATACTAGATTACAAGTTTTAAAAAAATTTTTTAAAATGTTTTAAAAAATATTTATTATATTTATATCTATATCTATATATATATATATATATATATATATATATATATATATATATATATTTACTTTATATTCTATATTATATTGTATTATATGAATTAATTGTATGTCCTTAATTTTATATCCCTTATGAGCTTATGAGGTATGTTTTTTCTTTTATATGAGACTATACATATATATATATATATATATATATATATATATATATATATATATATATATATAAAATTGCAGGTTTCATGTGCCTTACACATATTTTTGTGGTTATATATATGCATATATATGTATACCTGACATATACGCTTGATTTAAATGATCCAGTCTTAATATAGCCTTAATGATAATAAATATAAAATTTTAAAGAAAGGCTTTGGATATATATGGATATACATTAGTATATAGTTCAAGTATGTATGTGATTCAAGATATATATATATATATATATATATATATATATATATATATATATATTTTTTTTTTTTTTTTTTTTGGATATGCATTTATGTACATATATATATATATATATTTTTTTTTTTTTTCCCCCAGTTTGTTTATAGATTACAATATATTTTTTAATTTGTAAGAATATGGTATAATATTGACATTTTTACGTACTATTTATACAAAAATTTTTTATATCTGCACTAGCAGCATATGTTTTAAATTAATTCATATACATATGGTCTGCTCTGTAATATTATCCATATGTTTTATGTTAGGTTGTATTTACTGGTTATCAGGGAAATAGCAAATTTATTCTATTTTAGCTTATGTTAGTGTTTGCTACTAATCTATGTGATCTTTGCAGCTAGATATTTCAAGCTGCACTGACAGATTGATACTAATTAGTTTTATTAATTGGATGATTGATGCTCCCTTTTTATTAATTGGATAATTGATGTCTTTATGACATGATTGTTTTATTAACTAGAGTTTTTTGGCTGTATATAAGGATGATGGTTTTACTGAATTATTAGATCTGAAGAAGCGTACAGTGTGTACGCGAAAGCGCTTATCCCTGTGTTTGTTCTGAATAAAGAAGTTTTTACCTGCATCATCGTGGTGGTTGATACTCTGGTTTGTTTCACTACTAAATAATTATATAATTTTTGCATTCTATATGGTACCATAACCTAAGTCTTTTGCAGTGTTTATTATTTTTCACGGGGTTATCTGACTTAGAGCATTACATAGCATCTATTGCTTATTGACCATTGGTATTTGGGCTTTATTTGATTTTGGGAATGTAGCATTACAAACAGGTGACATCTAGCCTGCTTATCAGGGCTATTATTGTTCCCTTCACATTGACCTTCACCTCTTAGGTGAGGCCATTATTGTCATTCTTGTAAACTGGTTCATTTTCATTATTAATCAAAATGGACCTACTTAATCTGGTCTCGGGACTCTCTGCTGATAGAGAAGATTTGAGTGTATTTGGTCTTGGTGTTTGTTCGACTAGCAATTCTTCTAATGACCCCTTGGGACCTGAGCCATCATGTAGTTTGGTCTTTGATAATCTTTATAAGCATCTTAAATTGTTAAGATCTAATGTTTGGCATTCCAAACTTTTCAAAGCTTATATTGCAAAAGGCCTTACACCCAGGGGTCTTAGAGTTCGAATTCAACCCCATGTGGGACAGCCGGATGATGAGCTCAATAGCCAATGGTCTAATATACAACAGCATGCCACGATGTCATTTGTTGAAGCTTTGGCTAAATATTATGACAGAATTATTGATTCTGAAATTAATACTGTAACTGACTTATGTAATGAAGTACAAAAATTTGAGGGGGAAGTATTCTTCAAGAAATATCTCAATAAAGTGGCCAATGATCTTACCAGCCTTGAGGAACAGTTAAAATCCAGGAAGATTAAAAAATTTAAGTGTGATCAATCTGATTATCAGGGGGCTAACCCCTTCAATTTTCCTCACAAACATGTTCGATTTAATCCTCAACCGGTCAAAACACCAAGAAGGAAAAGACCTAGGTCCATAGTACGTATCAAATTCATAACAAATGGTTCATCTACTGATGATCCTTCATCATATACAGATAGTGACATACAGCCAGCATCGAATTCGCCAAACCCCAAGAGAGTTCAGGGTTCTGTCCCTTTAGGGGGAAATATAAACGTGGGGGCAGGAAACACAAAAGGAATCGAGAACATTCAGAGTCTGTTAGAATTGGTAACACAGAAATAAATAATGTTCATTCTAATGTCCTAAATCTGTCTGATTTTGTACTGTCTCCATCACAATTGGCCATTCTCAATAAAGGCTTAACGTTCATTCCTGGTTTTGTGATCTCTGAGGATTTGTTGGCTCAGGATGTCATGTCATTTTGTAGAACTCTTAATCTGAAATTACAGTTTGGGGATGGTGCTACATCATATGATCACGAAAAATGTATTTATCATAAATCTAAATATCTTCCTCCAATGCACCCCATTGTACATTTGTTTCAGAGCACCATTCTCAAAGATCTACATTTTAATAGTTCTGAAACCCGTTTTAAACCCAACAATTTGTCATCCAGTGAAAAACAGGCTATTTCTGAACTACAACAAAACAAGGATATAGTTATTATTTCAGCAGATAAAGGTGGCACAGTTGTGGTTATGAATTGGTCGGATTATGACAAGGAGGCCAGGAGACAACTATCTGATAGACGTTACTATGCTGAAATGTGTCTAAATCCAACACACAGATTCAAGAAACAGATTGATGAGTTTCTTATTAATGCCAGAGATACTGGCCTCATAACCACTTCTGTATTTCAACAACTTACCATCCGGGATCCTATTAATCAATATATTTATTTTCTTCCAAAAATCCACAAGGATCCTGTACACCCCCCAGGCAGACCTATTGCTTCTGGTCGGGGCTATCTTACAGAACCACTATCCTTGTTTTTGACCAGACATCTTAAGCCTTTATTGCTGCATGTTCGGTCTCGCTTAAAAGATACAACTGAATTCTTACACATTATATCTGACACACAGTTGGAACCTGGTTGTCTGATGTGTACACTTGATGTAAGTTCTCTGTATACTAATATACCGCATGAGGTGGGTTTGGAAGCCTTGACTCATTGGCTTAACAAAGCCCATCTATATGAACCAGATTTGAATTCCTTTCTTGTTGGCCTTGCAGAGCATGTCCTTACCAACAATGTCTTTTTTTATCAAGATATCTGTTTTTGGCAGATTAAAGGGACAGCAATGGGAGCATCTTTTGCTCCCAATTATGCTGACCTTTTCATGGCATATATTGAAGAACATATCATTTACAACAGTAGCCATAATATCTACCTTCCAGAAATTGATATCTGGAGACGTTACTTGGATGATTGCTGGATGGTGTGGAGGGCCAATGTTGAATATTTAACTGAATTTGTCTCATATCTAAATGACAACATATGGGGTTTAAAGTTCACTGTCAATTATCATCTTGACACAATAACTTTTCTTGATGTGTTAATAACAAGACAATCAGATGATACTCTAAGCACACAGGTTTTCAGGAAATATCCTGAATACAACACGGTCCTTCACACATCCAGCTTTCATCCTCCACATATTGCCAAAAATATACCCAAATCACAGTTTATACATGTGAGGCACATCTGTTCTAAGGAGAATACCTTTCAAGAACACAGATGTGATCTATCTAACAGATTTCGAGCGAGGGGATATTCTATGGGACATGTTCTGTGGGCCAGCAATTGGGCTAATACCTTATCTAGGCAGGACTTGTTAACCTATAAGCTTAGGGATCAGAGGACCACACAGCCGATCAGGTTCTTAACAACATATGCTAGGAATTCAGATGTACTAATCAATAGTGTTCAGAGGAATTGGAATATTTTATTAAGTCTACCAGAATTATCAGACATATTACTGGATAGATGTTCATTCTCATTCCGTAAAGGAAAGAATTTAGCATCATGTTTTAATCATTACAAACACACACATCTTGCGAGTAATATACAGTTTTCACAAACTACCATGACTGGGGAACTTCTAGTTGGGTGTTTCCCCTGTGGTCATTGCAGTAACTGTGACAAAATTACCAAATCTAAAGAATTCACTAGCAGGAATTGCTCAAGGGTTTATGACATTCCATTCTTTGCAAATTGTAGCAGTGAATGGCTTGTTTATTTGGCCAGATGTATTTGTGGCTCTTTTTATGTTGGCCAGACATCTCGTCCTTTAAGACTACGCATTTCTGAACATGTGAGCAATATTAAAAACAAGAAAATTAATAATGCTTTGTATAAACACACTCTGAAACATCATACTGCTAAATTTTCTTTTATTGTGATTGATTTGGTTAAGGGTATTAAATTTAATAAAACAGGATGGCACTCAATGTTAGATACTAAAGAAAAGAAATGGATTACTAAACTAGGTGCTCTTTCTTCACCTGGACTAAATGAGCAATTTTAAGTGAACCAATGGGATGAGTTCATGATACTATTTAAGTAACATCAGTTGATTTGTGTTTTTTGTCACTGAAGAAGGCTGTGCTTTTTGCCAGCCGAAATCGGTCTGAGTCATTTTGATGTTACTATTACCAATCCATTAATAAAGGATTTTATCAGATCTACATTTGGTTGCTGGCTTCATTTTGTGGTGTGGATGCTTTTACTTCAGGTTGCCGTGCAGCATTCCCCATGCAGGAGGCTATTTTTAACTGTTACACCAGGCATCTGTCTCAGTGAGGCATTTTTTTTAGGATGTCCACATCTTTAGGAGTTTTGATTATGGCTCCTAGTTTGCAGTCATCTGTGAACTTCCTTAGCCAAAGACCTTCTGTGTTAGCATGTACTTCAGAGAAGTAGATACCAAACAGGAGAGGACCCAGGACTGAACCCTGTGGTACTCCGCTTGTCACTGGTCTGAAGTTGGATTTGGAGTCTGCTACTTTTACAGTGTGGGTTTTGTCAGTGAGCCATTTGACAACCCATCTTGTGACATGGGGATTTATACCTAGTTTAGTGAGTTTATCTATAATTCCAGAGTGGGGGATGGTGTCAAAAGCCTTGGCAAGATCTAGATAGGCTGTGTGAACCACCTTACCCTCGTCTACGGCTTTGGTGACCATTTCAAAGAAGTCTATCAGGTTTAGGAGACATGATATTCCTTTTACAAACCTGAACTGGGTGGGGTCCAGAGTTTGGAGATTACCAATGTCATTATTTATAAGTTCCATGATGATACTTTCCATAGCCTTGCTCGTCAGGCTAATGGGGCGGTAGTTCCCGGCATCCGTGGTTTCTCCCCCTTTGTGCAGTAGGATAACCATTGCTGAGCGCCATTCAGTGGGTACAAAGCCTGAGGTGAGGCTATGATTGAACATTGTACTTAGGTGGGGTGCCACTTCATTCTGTAGTTCATCTAGAACACAGCCTGGGATATTGTCAGGTCCCATGGATGCTGTGTTTTTGGCTTTGGAGAGTGTGTTTTTTTCCTGTGCAGCCACGATTACAGGAACTTTGCATTCTTCCGGTATAGAGATGGGCCCTTTAGGGGATGAGAGGGGGTAAAGTTAGCACTGAACCTATCTACCAGGATGTATATTTAGTGCAATTGTGCTGTAACTCAGAGCAGATCTAAGTGTTGCCATTGAAATTCTTGACATAGCTATATAATGCTTTGTGGTTGTCTTTAGACTCAGTGGCAATTTTGTTTTCGTAACTAGCTTTGGAGGACTTTATGAGGGATCTCAGTTTCCTACTGAGGCTGACCAGGGAGTTCCTCCAATCATGAAATTTTACTCTTTTTTGCAACATTTTCTTTCTTCTGTTATAGAGTTTGTTTATGGCAGGGGACCATAAGATTGGCTTACTTTTTTTGGAGGATAGCATATTGGATCTGTTAGGGATTGCATGATCCATGCACTCGTGTAAGTTCTTATAAAGTGCATTTGTGTAGGATTCAGCAGTCGTACCTCTATTGTCCGTTAGCATGGGTGTCACGAAGTTTGCCACTTCTGTCTTAAGAAGCATAAAGTTGGCTTTGGAGAAGTTTTTTATGGTGGTTTCCCTAATTGGGGGTGGGGGAGGGATGTGGATGCCTAGGGTGATTACCTTGTGGTTGGATCTGACTAATGAGGAATTGACCTCTGGTGTGGAACACCGGTTGCCATGTTGGCAATGACCAGGTCTAGGATATTGCTGCCCTTGTTGGGGGTGTGGATAAGTTGATCCAAGGCGTTGGAATTTATGAATTCCAGAAAACGCTGAGCACAAGAGTTAGTATACGAGTATTTTTCCCAGTTAAGGGTGGGATAGTTGAAATTGCCCATTATTAGGGTGTTAGGTTGTACCCTAATATTTTCCAGTGTATCAAGAAATGAGGAATGGGAATCCTGGGGTATGGTGGGGGATCTGTGGCAAGCTACAATTTGGATTGCAATCTTGTCCAGAGTTAAGTTGCACTTGGATAATCTCGGATGCATTATGCTGAGCAACTAGCCAGGAGGTGTGGATATCCTTAATGAATATGGACACGCCTCCGCCTTTAGTGCTTCTGTTCAGGTTAGGTGGCCAAAAGATGTGGTATGAATTATAGCCTGGTAATGCATGGGTGCTCTCTGGAACCTTGAACCAGGTCTCTGTCACTGCACAGATGTCGATGTTCTCTATTTTAAGGAGTGCCTCAAGTGAGTGTATTTTGAGGTTTAGACTTCTAGCATTGAGTAGCATTTCCCTCAGATTTTGCTTGCTTGTACCTGTTATGGTGGTGAATTTGTCATTTGAACATTGCCTAAAAAAGGCACTATAGGGGTGGCAAGAGCCTTAGCCAGTATCTGGAATCCCAAGGTTGACAGGTTCAGGCCATCTCTGGCAAAGCATTGTGGTTTGTCGATCATGTCATCCCAGGCAGACAGATACTGGGTCCCCTTGGAATGACACCAGAAGCTTAGCCAATTGTTGAAATCAATCATGTTGTCCTTGTACTGTGGTATCATTCTGGGTGATGGCAGGATGCTACTCAGTGCTAGGGTCATACCGACCTGGGCTACACGATTGGACAGCTCCTCCATGTCTCTTTTCATGTAGTCCAGGGAGGTATGTCTCAGGTCATTCACACCAATATGGACAATGACAGAGTCATATTTGTACTTGTTGTGGAGTGACCTGAGTGTGTGCATTATGTGGCAGATCCTGGCACCCAACAGGCAGCTGACAGTAACTGTCTTCTCCTACTTTTTTCAGTAGGTGCCTTGGGATCTTTTATATCCACCGGAGCTACCACCAACTCAAGTAGATGGGAGCCTGGTTTAACATCTCATCTGAAAAATGATGTCATTGCTTTAGATCAGTTAAAGCATTACATCCCCATGGGAAGGCTATAATTACCTGAAAAAAAAGGCTGCTTACCTCAGTGTTAGACTGAACATGACATGCACATAGGGAATGTATATGAAACATGAGGATCCAAAAATCGTCATTAGTATTGAAAAGCATTCATTGTAACAGACTGCACTTATAACCCCACATGCCAAGTATACATTTAGTGAGAAAAGCATCAGCTACAAAGTAAATTACTCCTCCCTGCCAACTCCCTTCTGGGAATACCACTTTCCAAAGCACTCTCTGAACTTGTACTGATCATAATCTGACTTCAGGTAATATACTTGTCCCATGCAATACACAGGATCTTTATTTAAGCCACTAGACTAAGGGCTTATTATGTAGATTAAAGTCTTGCCATTTCATTTAGCAGCTCAATACTGGCATTAATCTTTATAAGAAAAGTTTTTTTAGAGAAATATTCTGTATCCAGAACAATGTTACAGCAGTAAGACAGACGGCACATGGTCTACAGTTGTTGATCACATGACAACAGAAACCCCAAGCAGGAAATATTACATATGAAACTGAAGCAAACAAAACACAGCCACTTTACATATTCATCCACATACAACTCAGTTACAAATCTCATGGCTAAAGCTTACCTCTGTAATTATCCGTGAAATTATTTTCCTATATAGTTAGTAAATTGCTAAAGCAATTTGTGTTTTGTGCTGCTTTATTATTGAAACCTATTCTGGGATCATATGTTATTGATTATTCTGTAAAGTGAAAACCCCTGTACAAGTTCACTTATGAATACTCCAAAGCAGAAACTTGTATACTCCTGAAGGATCATGTGGTCATAGTAGGTCAGCAATTTACAGGCAACGGTTTATTTTTTCATGAAATGCTAATAGGACCACTATTTTATTGAATGCAGTTAATGATACAAAGTCATGGAACTTTGATTATGTATTATCAGCCACAGAGCAGCTGTATACAACTTAATTTATTACTAAAGCACATGCGACACAGTAGGAATTGCAGGGACTAACTGCTAATTAGAACTGTAAGTGCTATTCAGGAAATGTGTAATCCATACTGCGGGCAAAATTGGGTTATGTGGTCTATTAATACACATGATAGGAGTTGAAACGTATGATACATATTAAGTCTCATAGTTCCAGATAAAGATTTGAGAGATGTGCTAGTTAACTTAACAAACACTAGGAGGTTGAGGTAAATGGAAAACCTGAATTATATAAGATCAGAACTACAACACAAAAAGAGGATAAACATATGCAGATATGTTACACTAGACTGAGTGCACTATCAGAGTAAGGAGAAGTGCACAGAATGGGAAGGATATTACCAATGACAAGCTGCTAGGTTGTGCCAAACCACTTGAAATTTCAGAAATGTCTGGAAAGAAGAATAAGAGATGTAAGGATAAAGAAATCAGTTAGACAAGAGTATATGCAGGTGCCAGAGAAAAGACAAAGTTACAAAAGGCAATGTAAGTACTGTGTTAGAATCTGTCTTCAAAAGGAACGATGCCTAGTCCTGGGAAAAGTATGTGCAAAATGCAAGAGACAAAACCATTTTGCTTTAAGTGTGAAAAACTGAAGTATGACTGATAAAAAATAATACAGACAGAACACTTTTCAGAAACAGACTGAAATACTGAGCAGCAGAGTCTTTGTAAGAAATGTAGCCTTGGTGAAGATGCAGAAAACAAAGACAGAGCTGAATATAAACACAAAAGACAATGCAGAAAAGCTAGAAATAGCAGTCTACATATGAGGAAATGCAAAAATGGTAAAATACTCTGGATCATTAGTAAATATATTAAAATTAGATGTAGATCTGTGTAAGACACAAGGCAGAATTATAAAGAGCTAGAAGAGTATATACATACAGTTTAGAAAGAGTGAAAGGCAGAGCAATAAAAGTGTTTTTTCATGTGTTGGAAGAAGGGGAATCCTGCCCACTGGTTTATAACCTAATAGTGATAATCTATGTAGACAGAACAAGAGAGAGAAAAGTTACATGAGAAAAAAGGTAAGCTAGAGGAGCGCATGAACATGACAGAAAATGTGAAGTACAAACTATAGACACTGTGAAAGAGCCAAATTATAGACTGCACACATCTTTAAAATAAGACTGTTGAAACAGAAATACAGCAGTTGTAAATTGATTCCTTTTGGTTAAGGTGTAGGCAGATTTTTTGTTAATTGTTAACAATAACTTCACAAAATTTGCACTGATAGTGCCAACATGTTCATTATCCTTTAATGCAGTGGATCTCTAATTATTAGCAACATATTTGTCACATTCAGAACACCACAGACTTTTAAGAATGGTAATTGTAGGCTTTTAACATTTGTTTCAAAGGATAATGAGAGAACTGAAGAATTACACACAGAAAAGTACCTCTTACTCATTTGCCAATGGAGTCCTCCATGCTTAATGTAAACAAAACTATAAGGATTACTAACTCTAAAATCATTCATTGAAAGCAACAATTAAATAACACGTCATGAGGAAAGTCTTTTGGACATCTGCTTGCCATACTTAGTAAGATATTCCAGCCAGCTAGTGTAATGTTTAAGAACAACTTAGGACAAAGAATACCCAGCATAACAAGCCCCATAAACAGTACTGAAGAAGATGTACTAAAATGAGAAATACATCCAGAATGCATTTGTTTATTCTAGGAGAGAGACTTTCCAGAAAGGACTGACTTGGTTGGTATGAAAGAACACTTACATATCAGATAAGTGAGATAAGGACAGTTAATATGGTGGGAAAAGGAGGACACTCTATCAACATGCAAAGCCTGTCATAACACTAATGATAAAGACAGAGTAAATAAAAAATCCTAAATACCTTTCTTAAGAAAGTTAAATTTTAAAATCATGATCAGGGAAGGACATGGTCAAGATAATGCAAAATTCAGTATCAGAAGTACCTTCAATCCACGTCTGCACCCAGCTTTGGTATTTTTTGAGAAAATATGTGAGTTAGATATTAGACACTTACTAACTCAGAAAAACAGTACTTTCCAGCATAATTTAAATATGAAGGAAAACCAAACCCCACTAGCTGTGGATACACATATTGTGGCCTTGTTATGACCTCATCAGCACAGCACAAGCAGAGGGTTTGACTAAGCATTAGAAACACAGGGCTGTTATACCCTGCTGATGTCCATTACCATTAGGGTCACTGCAAAAATATCCCATACAACAAACTAAAACAAGGAGTGAGAAGGTCACTGAAAAACCAATCAGTAAAAACAAAAATGAAAACTCCAGCAAAGCTAGAACTTCCACAGAGTGACCTCCCAAAACTCTTGTATCAGAGGCACATGGGAATTATGCAAATGAACCTTATTAACATCAGGTGTTTCAGCTCATTGGAAATTCTGAATCCCCATGATTTGTTTCATCGTTTTAATGGACAATTTCAGGCCAATAAAGCCAAACCCCACTAGCTGTGGAATTCATATTTCGGCCTTGTTATGACCTCATCAGCACAGCACAAGCAGAGTGTTTGACTAAGCATTAGAAACACAGGGCTGTTATACCCAGCTGATGTCCATTACCATTAGGGTCACTGCAAAAATATCCCAAACAACAAACTAAAACAATGAGTGAGAAGGTCACTGAAAAAACAATCAGTAAAAACAAAAATGAAAACTCCAGCAAAGCTAGAACTTCCACCGAGTGACCACCCAAACCACTTGTATCAGAGGCATTTATTGGCCTGAAATTGCCCATTAAAATGAAGAAACGTGTCATGGGCATTCAGAATTGCCAATGAGCTGAAACACCTGATGTTCAGAAGGTTTATTTGTATATAACCCATGTGCCTCTGATACAAGAGGTTTGGGAGATAACTCAGTGGAAGTTCTAGCTTTGCTGGAGTTTTCATTTTTGTTTTTACTGATTGTTTTTTCAGTGACCTTCTCACTCATTGTTTTAAATATGAAAGAAAGTAATTTACTTATTTATTGTAACAGAAGATCAGGATCATGAAGCTGGATAATGGGGGTAGGTTTGTAATCATGGATATCCATGATTATGACAAAAGGGTATATGAAATACTTAGCAATGACACGTATGAAGAAATGAGTTGAATATGGCCTATAGGAGAATCTCTATTGCTCCGAATGATATGTTTTTGGGAAATATAATTACCATTTACATTTAAAATTATTTGAACATTATTTCACCCAGTATTCCGACTATATTTGGTACTTCAAAAATATATAAGGATGTAACCAATCCACCTTTATGACCTATAGTGGATGGTCGCAACTCCATTACATATTCTTGTGCTAAATTTCTTGAGAGTAGATTAAAGAAGTTTTTGGATGTGCAAGTACAGATCTGTAAGGATTCCTGGCACTTTCTAAGCTTGATGAATGGTACTGAATATTCTGATCATGTTTTGTTCTTAACAGTGGATGTAAAGGATCTGTTTTCTGTCATACCCCAACAGGAGGGTATTCAGATTATAGAACCGTTTTTTATTTGAACAAGCCATGCCACAATCAGAGATCAATTTATATGTTGATCTGTTTGACATCATACATTTTAATAATTTCTTAATATTTAATAACAGCTGCTATCTTCAAAAGGTAGGAGTTATGATGGGGTCACCTTGTGAGACCATTTTCACCAA
Source organism: Protopterus annectens (assembly GCF_019279795.1). NCBI lineage: Eukaryota > Metazoa > Chordata > Ceratodontiformes > Protopteridae > Protopterus > Protopterus annectens. Next base: position 1,416,508,567 of record NC_056741.1, read on the forward strand.
TTTAGTTATGGTGGGATGGGAAAAGAAATATGTCCTGGGAGGCAATTATGCTGATAACATTATGCTGTATCTCCATTATCTGGGCAATATTTTTATCCTATGGAAAGGTGACCAACAATCTGTGGAACAATTTTTAGCATATATTAATAACATGACACAGTATTTAAAATTCACATATACCTTGGATAAGCAAGAAATGAACTACCTGGATGTTAACCTTAGTAAGGATAGAATTAACCAAAGATTTATTGCAAAAATACATAGGAAACCAACTTACTCTAACTGTTTCCTGCATTTCACAAGCTTCCATCCTTTGTCGAATAAGAAAGCAGTAGTAAAAGGACAATTTGTCCGTGCTGCTAAAATAGTTAGCTTGGAAGCAGATTTTATTTTTGACTGCAGGCATCTCACAGAGATGTTTATAAATAGTGGTTATCCTGTTAGTTTATTCCATGAAGTATATACTGAGGTTAGCCATAAAAGGAATAATAGACATTTTTCACCAATCCTAAATCAACAGGTGAACCAGGTATATATACAGAAGGAAGATAATCATATAGATTTTAGTGCAACCTTCATTACAACATTTAACTTCATTTTTATGGGATAAAAACAATAATTTTAAAGAACTGGCATTTAATCGAGGTTGAAGCACCTGTCATTAATAAATTTAAGGATAGTGTAAAAATGATAGCCAGGGGAGACAAGAATTTAAAAACTCTTCTTGAAATGTATCAAATAACAAAAAAACACAAAGTAAAAGGCATGAAAAAATGTGGAATGTGGAATTTATGCAAGCATATGTATGAGGGTAAATATGTTCAAATTAATGGTCAGAGATATAATATATATGATAAACTAAATTGCAATACAAAAGGGCTGGTATATGTGGCATGTGTAACCACTGTCCAGCTTATCATATAGGGAAGACTACTAGAACCCTAAAAGAAAGCGTATATGAGCACCTATATGCCATTAGAAAGATGAATTAACAAATGCACTTGCAAAACACATACAGGAATATGGTGAACATACATTTGAATTTTGTGGTATCCAACAGGTCCATGAGCAACTTGGGGGGGGGGGGGTATGGATGCTACATTTAGAAAAAGCAGAATTAATCAGGCAACTAAAACTACATAATTATGTATGGCCGGGTTTGAATGACTACTATGCAATCAATAGTATACTCAGGCTAAAAGCATTAATTAGGTGAGATTATTTGTAAGGTGGTTTTAATTATTGCTGACCAGTGTTAAGGTAGTGATTTAATAACTACATTTACTTATATATATATTTATATATATATTTTTCTACAACAAGAAATATTTTAATTAATAATAATAATCAGCTAGGATGTCTTTAGATTATTTATTAATGAAGGAATTTAGTTAATGTATTTTATGTGTGTTTTATATATGTGTGTTTATATATATATATATATATATATATATATATATATATATATATATTTTTTTTTTTTTAAATTTAAAATGTTGTTATGACATCATTTCCTTTCTAGTGTAGGGTGGCGTTATAAAATGCTATTTAAGAAGTTCAGTTGTGGTTTAACACTGTTTTAGTCTGATGAAGTTTGTTATTTTATAAATGAAAAGCACTTCACTGCACTTCATTAAATAAGAGGTTTGCTTGCACTCTGGCTATTTTTTTGTGATTTGTCATTTTTTTGTGATTTCTACCATAAAAGCAGAACAAAAATGTAATTTAATGAACACTTTCATGTATATAAAGACAGACTTCATCAGATAAAAGACAAACTGATAACGTGTATTTAAGTTAGCTTTTTACACAAATCTCATGATAGAAACAGCCAATAAAATCATAGTGTATCAGCTTGATTCATTATATATATAAAACTAATTTAATGCCACTATCTATAAACAAGAAAAATGTTTCTTTGAAGAAATTAATATGAACCTGAATACATTAATGTTCTTAATTATAAAACACTAATGCTAATAAATACTTTTGTTGAAACCAGGAAAACTGTGTGCACTTTTATTTGCCATTGCAACCTCTTTTTTTCCAGTAAGTTGTTAAAATCTTTTCCTTTGTTATCCATCACTGCCTGGTCTAAAACATCAAACACAAATGCCTTAAAGTTGTCATGTTGTATAATTCTAATCTTCTTCTTCTTTCGGCCTTTTCCCGGTTAGGGGTCGCCACAGCGGATCACCTTGTCCGCACATTAATTGGCAGTGGAGTTTTACGGTGTCAAGTTGCCAGCCCGGCGCCCAACCTTCCACAGAAGGCACACTCACACGCACACCTAGGGCCAATTTAGCATGTCCAATCCACCTGCAGCATGTCTTTGGGATGTGGGAGGAAACCGGAGCACCCGGAGGAAACCCACGTGTCCACAGGGAGGACATGCAGACTCCGCACAGAAGGCACCCCAGCCGAGGATCGAACCGGAGAACCTCTTGCTGTGAGGCGGCAATTCTAACCACGGCACCACCGTGGCCGCCCATGTTGTATAATTCTAATATGATGCATTATTTTTATTTTTAATATCCAAACCATGCTCATATATCCTAGCTGTAAGTTTCCTTGTTAGCTTTGCCTATATAAAAACACCCACACTGGGAGTAAGCTGCTTTGAGATGTAAGCGAAATAACCAAGATAATTCAAAATGTTTTCCAAGCTTGTAACATAAACATTAGGACTGTCATTAACAAAATAACAAATTGGGCAGCCATTGCAGAAATGCATAGTCTGTTACCCTTGTTTGTATCTGTAAGACAGGATTTCTGATTTTAAGAATAGACATAATGTTAAAACCTCTCTTATAAGAAAACCTACAAACAATCTAACCTTAGTCAGATCCACCTTACTATAACAGTTTCCCAGTTATTGATAATGTTTTATTTTATTTCATCACTATCCACTGAAGGTTTAATGACTATTCATAATTAAAATTATTCTTATTTAATTTATCCAAAGCTATGATCTTATTTTACTCTGTAATATTGATTTATAATCAATGTCTCTATTAATTGATATTTCATCAGTTAACTCATTAATTATATTTAAATTTTAAAACCAGCTCCAAACACATTTTATTCAGATTAGCTATTCCTTCTCTAAAGCATCCATATCCAAATCTGAACACAAAACTCTAATAAGTTGGCTTTTTAAAATATTCAGTTTCCTAAAAGTAGGTTGACAACTAGAGACAGGTAATAATTTATGAACATGTGTTGGTTTCCTAAAAATCTTAGAATTAAAACTGCTAACATGAAAATTATGACTTTCTGTTTTGTCTTGATGTTGATTTATTTGTGATAGGTCAAATGAGAAATTACCTGTGAGGTAATATTTATTTCTTGATGATCCTGCCAAATCAGTGTAAAATCTTACTGAAATCCCTTAGCAAGGTATTCAGTAGTATTCTGTTAAATTTTCTAGCTCTGAGGAGAGGCACGTTATCAACATATAGTTTCATCCATAGACCATAAATGTTTAAGGTGATGTATGTATAAACATCAAACATCATATAGAGAGAGAGAGAGAGAGAGAGAGAGATGGAGAAAGAAAATAGTCTCTTGGTCTGAGAGAGATGAATATCAGAATGTGTGTGTGTGTGTGTGTGTGTGTGTGTGTGTGTGTGTATATATATATATATATATATATATATGTATATACACACATATATATATATATATATATATATATATATATATATATATACACATATGTAGCTATAGATATATATGTAGCGTGATAGGAGTGATATTGATTTCTTCAGACAAAGCAAATGAGCCATCACCAAAGGCAATTTTAGCAAGGTGAGTTAGCAACAATGATTAATAACCCAGTTCAATATTCCCTCAAGATGTAAGAATACGGCACCTGTCCAGGGATCATTCCCCATATCTGAGAAAAAAATATAAATGATTTGATAAAAGGATGTAGTGTGTTAAAGTCAGTTCTAAAGCTGTGTTATGGATGGATTGGGGCACAACATTTATTGGCATACTTACTGAGATGATTATAGGCAATATTTTCTTTTGTCTTGGAAAGGGTTTCAGGGTTGGAGATGGAACAGGAATCTGTCAAGACTGAACAACTGACTGCCATTGGGGATTTAATGATAACATTTTTGCAGCTAGCTGGGTCAATAACTTTAGAGAAATGCAGGTCACTTTTAGATTAAAGTAACAAGCATTTTAATAAATGCTGAATGCAGCTGGTTTTAAGGACATACCCCATCTTCTGGAGCCCTGCAGCTCTGGCCACGGGGGTTTTGAAGAGGAACCTAGAGCATATTATGAGTCATTCATAAGATCAGAGTGTGCTGCATAAACATTTGCAATCTGATAGTCAGATTGCTGTAGTAAGGTGGCTAGGAAATTTCTTAGAAGTACGGGCTTTATATGACAGTTTTCCAGAATCAGAAAGGTAACAAGTAACTATAGGTGCAGTTTCAAGTTCCCAAGAATCCTGTTAGTGCTTCACCTCACTGAGGACCTGGCTCTGTCTGTATCAGAAATATGATGACTGACTGCGTTAACCAGTATTATGTAAGGGCATCACTATTCCAGTTTGGACTGTGTGCCTAAGTTCTGCATGCGGTTTTTAATATGGACTTTGTTTTTTTCTTCACCAATTAGCTAGAGGCATCTAATGCTACTAACTGTTTTGAGTAATAACTTGGAAACAATCATTCCTTAACAGTAACTAGTTCAGTGGCTAGTTGTATTTAGGGAAAGGATAGTCTCATTGATGGAAAGTATATTTTCAGTGTGGCCCATTCAGGAGCAGAGAGTTCACCTTTGTTGGTGAGGTAGAATGCCTTATGATTATACCTTGCTTTTAATTTTGTTTTTGAGAGACAATAGAGACATGACTGAACATCAGTTATAGCCACCTACTTTAAGCTTAACTGTTAAGCTGTATCATCTCTCAGGCTTATTTCTAGGTGAAATATGTTGCAGGGGGTCATTGCCTGTTACACATTTGAGCCTAGTGCAGGCAGGTTACTACACGGTGAAAGAGAGATGGAGTGAATAAGTCCAGAGTAAAGGGGTCCATTCCAATTATGTTGCACTCTGATAGTGCTACTGAGATTCAACTGAAGATCCAAACAGAAAGAGTTGTATGCAGACAAAGCAGATCACTATTTTGTTGTGACAACCACAAGAGCAGATGTACTGGAAACCAGTTAAGTGCATAGTCTTCTTACCCTTCACTGCAGTTTAATCCGATTATTCCTTCCTTCCTTCCTCCCTTCCTTCCTTCCAGAATGAGTAGAGATCATTTGTAAAAGAAGTGATGGATTTAAGGGACTTTAACCTGACTGGCTCTACGTTTTTAGGCATAATTCAGGCATCAAGTAGTAGGTGGGTATGAACAGAAGTAAGATGGAGAACAGAAAGTGTGTTTTAGTTTCCAATGGCATTTTGTCAAGCCAAGGACAGTTAATTTAAGGTATAGATGAAAAGTTATAGGAGGGAATTAGCAGTATATGCACAGTTTATCATGAGGTGAGTGAAGGTGATAATGTTAAATAGAAAATAAAAAGAAATGGGTGAGTTGATGAGAAAAGACTGCATACCAAGATTAAGCTGCTTTAGGATACAGAACTTAAATTCATTTACAGGTAGTATTTTTAATGAGCAATGCATATTATGTTTCCCAAAACACTGAAGTAGTGAAGAGCGAACTAGAGAAGTACGGGCCTTGAAAGCTGAAGCAGAAATAGGATGTTTAGAGTATGTCACAGGATAGTTACATTAGTAATAGTGGCAAATAAAATAATAAATAAAAGACGAATGCAAAAATTAAGAAGTCCAAAGGAACTGTGGAGGATACTGGGAGACAGTATTAAGCTAGTTAGAAAGGGAAATAAAAAGAACAGAGAAAGGGAGAACTGGATTATTAAAATAGTACAACTGTGAGAGGGCAAGTAGACATGTCAAAAGATAGGCATAAGATATAGAGAGGTATATAAGATGGTTCAGTTGATGGGGAAACAAACTTGGCAGGGCATAGTACAGCACAGAGAGAGAACAGAAAGATAATGCTTAGGGAGGGAAAGAACGACCCAGTTAATTAGTGCCAGAGGAATAAGGAAATAACATACTGCAGGAGTAACGTCAACTCAGAAGTGAGACATAGTATCATGACAGTGTGTTACCCGTTCTCTATAATAGACATTCACTAATGATGTCTTATGTTGGTATAGGGAGCAGTCCTAGCCAAGCACACTGCAAGGCTGAATGTCTGAATGCAATGATTTGGGCTGCATGACCTATTTCTGTGAAAGAACTGTCACATTAAGCAGTTACAAAGAAGCCAAAGAGTAGACTTTAGTTTCAGCAGCTAGACTACAACTATATAATGCTTTTTAGGATACAGTAATGCAATGGGGTCTGCAAAGCTCCCAAGAAAGAAATGGCAGACTAATTACATACAGAGATGCAAGGCAGGAAAAGGTTGAAGTCTACCAGCAAGGCTGTGTCAGTGTGGCTTATTAAACCTTCTGATTTAGTGGGCAGTCAGGTACAAGAATATTTTTGACAGCTGCAAGAGACAGTCCTGCATGAAAAGCATATGTTCTTAGTGCTGCCTGCATTTAAAATTCATGTAAATACAAGTAAAAGGAAGTAAAAGCAATGATGAAGCTTAAGGAAACAGGGATGTAAAAAAATATATAAAAAAATGTTAGATTTTGCTCAAAATTTAAAGTACACAAGCATCTGAAACTAATAAAACATGAAAGCCACATAGAAATTAAATGAGCAGTCAGAGAAGAGGTTATGATGGCAGATTCTCACACCAGTAGCTTTTACACAAAGGTGGAGGTGGATGGATATGACGGAACAGTAGTTTCAGGTAAGCACCTAGTTTCCAGAACATGATCACTGCAGTTTGGGAAAAGGAAATCTGAAATAATCTGATTTTGAAGCATGTCCTCCTTATAATAATCAAAATGTGACATAATCGCTTCTTAGATCTAATGCAGGCTTTATAATAATAATAATTATAATAGCAAGGGTTGTTTTTTTCAGATTTTTAATTTCAGGCTTTTAAAAACTATAGAGCAGTTTAAAAGTTTTAAGTTTTAAGAGAGTGATACATTCCTTCTAACTGCTTCATTCACCTGCAAGACTTCATTGATCCAGTAAAGACGATGCCTTATTTTCTCTTAGAAATTGAACTTTAATATTTAGAATTATACACATGTTGGACTGATTTACAGCTGCCTGAAGAAATGAACCTTGCTGCTTTTAAAAATAAATTTATGAAAACGCTAAAGAGGACAAAAACTAAAAGAACACACATTTCAAGGGAATGCATATTAGTATACAGTCAGACAGTACCTATATGAAATAAAAGTAAACAAATGAAGATTTGCGAAAGTCATAAATGTGAAAAGACGAGGGCGGGTAAAGAAGACAGAGAGCAACAAGGCAAGAGACACAGAGTTCTGAGTAATATGTGTAAGACAGAATGAAAGCCTGCAAGAATGAGTGTTGTATATACTAACCAGCATCGGTGTATATATTCCTATCCAGTGTAACAGCAATTTAGAAGGAAAAGTGGCAGATGAGACATGCCATAACTTTTAGTGTTACTTAAATAACTTGTCATAATTTTAATACCAGAAATTCAAAATGTAGGTTCATAGGTTAGTACTAGGGTAGCTGTCCTTGTGGGCCATTTTAAGCTTTACCAATTTCTCACAAAGGTGAGAATCAAACCCTGCACCTTCTGTCTGTGAGGTAAAGACCTTAACCATTATACCAACCCTCAACCCCAAAATAGGCTACACTAGGATTTGTCACTTTGCCATATTTAAGCTAAGGGATATCACAAAAATTATACTATTTCACCTTTTCTTGTAAAATCAATAAATAAAACATTCCATTTAAATGCATTTAAGAATGTTACTTATACATTCAACAGTAGTCCAACTCATCATTTTAATGTATGCAGTTCCAGTAATAAAACTTTATCCCTGGGATCCCAGATGGGTTGATCAATTAATGCGACACAGAGAAATTCTTGTTTAGAGACATGATGTAACTGCAATAAGTCATTGAATCGAACACTGGGCTGTCAGCTCTGACTGCACTGCCCATGCAGGCCATGCATTGCTTTAGGAAAGACATTTCCTGACACACACATACACATTCATGCAGTCTCATTCTCACCCCTGCAGACACTGATTCACATGCCCATTTTCCCTATCCCAAAGGTTTCAATGGATTTACCTTCTGATAAGAGTGAATGGGTGACCACCATCATTTGATGGTGTTCACTTTCTCCTCCTATAGTAAAGCAGATTGGGAGCCATGCCCATTTTCAGGGGAGACCACATAGCTAATCAGAATTAGCATTAGCCACTCCCCTAGGCTGCCACATTAGCATACAGCTTCACCTGACAGACTGTTCTTCACAATGAGGCTTTATGATGGGAAGACATCTCTAGTAGACTGGTCTGTGAAATGGAAGGGCTTAGTGTGATATGGAGACCTTCCAACAAAAGGCTTCTGCATCATGTTAAGCCTTTCTGTATCTTGAGTATATTTTAAGATATTTAAGAACATTTAAGAATTTTACTGATAGAGTCATTAACTCTATTATAGTACAACATTCAAAAGTATGCAATAGTAGGTTAAACATAAGTTACTCATTTTGCCATTTAGTTACTTACCCTGGTTTTCAAAATATCCATATAAATTATTGCACTATAAGGAAATTCTAGACTTGCTAGATAAAGATTTGAAACATCCTGATGTGTTGGTTAGTAAAAATCACCCCTTGGCAGCTTTAGGTAACTTATGGCATGCATCTTTTTGAATATAACTCAAGTTAAAACTGAAAAAAACTCAAAAGGTTCCTTAGATACAAAAACAGTTTACTACCCTTTGATTGAGAAAGGCTTACCAAGAGTAAAAAGCCTAAACACAGCCATTTTCCCACTAGCAATAAGCCTTTGTCATTCTTAGTCTACTGTACACTGCAGTTTCTACTAGTAGGATCCCCAACATCAAGGGTAATGCTACAAGCAGAGCTGCATGCTAATGTTAAAATCTGTGTGAGCAACTACTGCTAATTAGCCATGTGCTTCCCCTCAGAAATGCTGAGTTATGCTGCCAAGTGATACAAAATGTGTGTGTGTGTGTGTGTGTGTGTGTGTGTGTGTGTGTGTGTGTGTGTGTGTGTGTGTGTGTGTGTGTGTGTGTGTCTGTGTGTGTGTGTCTGTGTGTGTGTGGGGGTCTATGTGTCTATATCTGTAGGAGGGGTGCTTTCCCCAATGCGATGTATAGCTTACCAAGGGAAATACTACCACCATCAAGTCTGACAGTGCTAATGTTAACCAGAATGTGATTCAGAAATATGCTAATGAGCCAGTAACGATGTCTGAAATTTAAACCATAGCTGTTTGTCATTTTCTGAACGTTGCATAAATTGACCTATCTGCAGTAGTCAGTTCATGAGAGTGGCGTTGGTATTTCTGAATATAAGGGCAGACTAAGAATGGTGAGATACTTAGTAGCACTGAAATGGAACAGTTAAATGTGAGTGAGTATTACAATATTTTCTAGAAAAAAAAAACAGATGAAATTATTCAACAAAAACAAGTTCCTACATATAAAATCTAGCCAAGCGATTAAAAACAAGGGATATCCTGAATCAGTGGTCAGCTACAGACCTATCAGCCTCTTACCCTGTGTTGGAAAATATTTTCAGAGTTTACCCAGTCAGCTAAGCCTGACAGATATATATATCAATTCGTAGAAATGTCACTGTCATTGAAGACTTGGTTATATGGGTGAACAATAAATTGACCTCTGAGCTTGCAATACTAGGGCTCTAAGACATTGGGATCTATTGATAAAAATCATTAAACTGAGAGAGATTTTGTAGTCTTTATTTATTAATCAGACTAATTATTTGGACAAAGTCAGAGTACAGGTATCCACCCTGGTATATAAGTCTAAATCCTGTAGTTTGGATTCAGAAAAGATTGTTTCCTTTTATTGATGCACTTGTCAGTATGTCTTATCTAGATTGACTCAAAGTGGTAAATCTGCTCACATATTCTCAAAGGAGATATGTTTTTCAAGGCTAGCAATTCTGCTCTTTTATAAATATCTAAGTTTACAAGACTTGGGAAAGTATAAAATAAATAATTTATAAATACTTGTTTTTTTGACAGAGTAGTTAAAAACTGGAATAAGCTACCAAATTAGGTTAAATTCTGCGGCATAGAGGATAACTTTAAGACAAGGATGCAAATGTATTACGGTGATAACAAAAAAAATATTTTTATAACTAGGGGGATTAATAATCAGGAAAATATGGACTACACTCCTAGCTTTTTTTCATGAATTCAAGACTGATATTAGTAGAATGAAAGCCATTATTGCCGCAATTAAAAATCAATCTGTTCTCCTTACCCACTCCACATTGTATTAGCCATCTTGTTTGGATTTGTGGATTTCTGCTGTTGGATATGCATTTTTAGCGTATATCTTTTTGACCAAGGGGGACCTGATCTTAGCTAGGCAGAAAAGAAAATTTTATTTTTCATTTACCTTTTTCTACTGTATACTGGCTCAAGACCAGGAAGCAGCAGTTCAGAAAAAATACACAGTTTGAAGGACATACATTTTTCTTTCCATAAAACTTACAGTCTGTAAGTGCTGCACAGCACCTTTGACATATAAATAATACAGTCAAACAGATTTTCAGCTTTCCATTTCAACAACCATCTACTGTCTGAAGCAGCTGCCTGTAGATTATTAAATCAGCTTCATTAATAGCTGCTATTAAATTTATTGCAAAAGTGGTCTAGGGTGATAAGAGACTGTTATACTGGCTAAGTAATGCCAAAGATTCTATGAAATTCTTGTTTACCCAATGCAAGAAGTATTGAGCATATCTATTTTTGACTGTGAGCGTACTCCAGTCAATGGATGAATTGTTAAGTCACCAAGAATTCACAGAAAATTAATGAGCCATTCTTATATGGATGATTTCAAGGAATGCCAGAGACATTGCATGATCATGTGGGGATATAGATGGGGATCAATAACAAGCTGTAAGCTTGACTTCTCTTTGGTAATCGGTAGTTGTATGATTCACTGGGTAGGGGTTTCTAGGTATCATCTTCGAAGGGATACTGTCACTGATGAAGACTAACACTTTGCTGCAGTTAGCAGTGGGTTTGAATGCATGACAGGCACAAAACATAAGCACAGAGGGGGTGCTGTCTTCATATTTAAGCCATTTCTGAGCAACAACACAAAAATGGCTACATTCCAGCCACCAAAGTGGCAATGGATAAGTAGCTTATTGTTAAGACTCCTGCCGATGAGAAGGGGTACCTTGATGTTGTCCAGTTTTGGAATCAGTTTGTTTGTTAGGTTGAGATGCATATTAGATGAACTATGCCTAAAATGCACAAAAAATTTGCTGTCATTATTGAATGGAAAAATCCAAGCTAGACCGGTCCAGACAATATCATTTTGGGCAAACAAATATACATAACTTGCCAAACGATACATATTTGGATAGTCTTGAACTATTTAAGACTCTTTTACTTAAATATAGAACTTTAGAATTAGATAATGTATACTTGAAGGAATGCCTTAACTTAGGAGCGATACTAAAGGTTTTGAGGTTTTGGAAGTTTCCAAACAATGTTCACAAGGGTACTGATTTTTACAAAGAACTGATTAGAGCTGGTAGTGATATTGTTAGAGCAATTATAAGGAATAATGAGAGTTTAATGGCTATCACTTGGAAGCAAATTGATGGTTAATTTTAAAATAACCATTGACCTGTTGTTTTCTGTGGATGAGTATAGGGCAACATATTCCTCTATTAAGCATTTTGTTGAAAAGAAGTGTCAGGAAGTATTTAACAGAAAATGCAAAAAGTTAGAAAGGGACAAAGCTGAGTACAGTGAAGGATGTTGTTATCCTAAATCCAAGAGTCCTCATAATAATGCGGAGTGGAGGGTTTTGGATACATGAAGTGGGGAAAGTGGTTTTCATCTTAATAATGGCACCAATCAAGTTAATTTTAACAATGGCTCTAACCACAATGATTTTGTGGATGAGCAACTACCTCACAGGCCCTATCCCCAGGACCCATTAGTCCAGCAGTCCCTCCGGACATCAGAGAGGCTGAGGAGCAAGGATTATCCTCAGGCCTACTATGTTTTTTTTGGGGGGTCGACACAGAGGGAGGGGGAGAGGGAGGTGTTCAGTGAGATTTTAGATGGCCAAGATTTATTAACTGATGACTGATTTGTTGTGACAAAAGATGGACCAAAATCTACATGGGAAGGCTGCAATATTTTTAACTACAGTGACCTGGAGTTGAATAGGACATATTTTACTCTGTTTTCAAAGGGGTTTACTTTTATCCCTAAACATAAATCAGATATTAGTAAGGTAATTATTGACCTGAAGTTATTCTTGAGAAAAATTAACTTAAAGGTTATTTATGGTCAGAAGGACAAATGAGGAAGCGGTGAGGTATTAAAAAGGAAAAGTATTTTTAACCTACCCTTGCTTCCCCAAATTAAGAATCTTGAATTACTTGTTGAGAATGAACTTAGGAAAGGGGTTGCTAGTAACAAATTTTCCCCTAATCTTACAAAGGAAGAAAATGAGTTATTGAGGGGGCAACAAGTATTTGAGGGTTATGTAACCCGACAAGGGTGGTGTTACTGTTCTTATGAATTCCATCATTTATGAGGCTAAAATTGTGGACATTTTTAATGACAACAACAAATACACCAGGGTATCTAGAAATGAAATTAACATAGCATAGGTAAGCATACATTTAACACTGGATGACTTATTGTTGGAAGGTTTAATTGACTTAAGTACACACGCTTTTTTATACAATGACAAACCACGGGTTCCATCGATATTTGGTATACCAAAGGTGCATAAAAATGTTTTGGATCCACCTTTAAGGCCCATAGTTTCCACTGAGGGGTCAGTTACAGCACCTTTGGCCAAATATTTGGATATGAAATTGAAAGTAATCAAAAGGAAGGATCACAGTATACTAAGAGACTCCTGGGATTTTTTGAGATGTGTGAAAAATGATCTATATAATGACCATGTTTTATTTATAACCATCAATATAGCTGATTGGTTTGGTTGCATACCCCATGATGTGGGAATGGAGTGATTTGAGGAAGCTATTAATAATTTTGCAGGTTTGAGTTTTAACAAATTCAGTGTGTGTTTAGATCTGATGGACATTGTATTGAGGAATAACTTTGTTTTTTTTGAAGGGGAATTCTTCCAACAAACCAGTGGTGTCACTATGGGAGCCAGATGTGCCCCCATATATGTGAATATGGTATTAATGGTGTGGGAACATAAATATATTGTTAATTCATTATTTAGAAACTCATAGGTATTGTATAAATGCTTTCTTGATGATGTAGTTGTTTTCGCGTGAACACTGAATCTAGATTTAATGAATTTTTGGAATATATTAAGTGAACCACTAGTTCCCTTAAATTTACTTATAAGATTGACCATTCAAGGTTAGAATACTTTTATGTGGCTATTTAGTAGATCAATGGAGGTTATAAATTTGGGTATTCAGGAAAGAGACATACTCCAATGCATTTCTCCACTTCCAAAGTGCTCACCCGTTTACACAAAAAAAGAAAGTATTATAAAGAGTGAATTTGTCAGGATCAGCAGGATGACCTTGGACAATGGTGATTTTGAAGTACAATGTCAACTTTTAACTAATATGTTCGAAGATAGGGGCTACCCAATTCCATTGATAAAGGACATATATATATAAAGAGGTAAAGGTTGGCCGTGTAGATAAGTTTGCCCCAATTTTAGGTAAGGATACTACAGTATCAGTGGAGATGTAAGAAAACACCAAACTATTGATTACAAACATGCCTTTATCACTGAATTTAACAAAGATGCTAACATTATTAAGAGTATAATGGAGAAGAAATGGAATAGGTTCTCCAGTTTAACAGAGGTATTTAATGTATCACTCAAGTGTATATTCACGAAGGCCTATAACTTAAAAGACCTATTGAAACACAAAGGAAGGAATATTTCAAATCGTGCTAGATTCAGAACATAGAAGTGTGGATAAATGTTCACAATGTACTTATAGTAAGCATGATAGTATTGTGAATTTAGAGGCCAGAAACTGACAAATTATTAGTAAGACATACAATACGTGAGATTTCAGAGGGGTGGTATACATGGAAAATTGTGTCCATTGTATGGTGTGCTTTGTCGATAAGACAGAAAGGAAGCTGAAACAGAGAATATATGAACATGGAAATGATATAAAGAACGAAATTACTAGGAATGCTTTGTATCGACATTGCTTAGATTGTTCAAGGTCAAAATGTTTATTTTTTGTTTTGGAGTTGATTCCTGTGGGCATTGGGGGGTTATGGGAAGTTCGTATTGAGTACAGAGAGCTTTATTGGCAGCTCATTCTTGAAGCAAATAAACCCCCAGGTTTAAAGGAAAATGCCTCTTTAGCCGTAGTACTTAAGATGACAGCAGCAAGGTTATACAATTTCAACGGCAGTTTTTTAATTTGTGCATACCGAGGTTTTTCCCATGTGTTTATTGTGGTTCTAATATTTTTTCATAAATTGTATGGTGGATATGTGCTATTAGTGAGTTGGCCATAAGATGGTACTATTGTCATTGTATTCTTTTAATGATCTGATGATCTAGGGTTCTAGCAATGATTTTTAAAGACAAGTATTTTAATTGTAGTGTAGTTATAATTAGGGTATTTGTTAATGAATACGCTTTCCTTTAAGCACATTCTTTTTTGAATATATTTTTATAATTTTGATAATGTTTACTGTTCAAGATTTTGAATCATTAATGATGCCATGGTAATGGTTGGTTTTAACAGATATGGCTGTATATTATGGGATGTTAGCACTTACTGGGTTTTACATCTGAAGAAGTATTTACGGAAACGCAGTGTTTTTAGCTTGTTTATGTGTACATGTATTTGTGTTTACAATAAATCCTCCTTTATTACTGGACCAGTCTGGCTTGGATTTTTTTATTTACTAGTGACTTTTTCCAAGTTATTATTCTCCTTTTCATCTTGGTTACTGCTTTCATTATTGGTCAGTGTCCTGTACAAGGTCCTCCAACAAAGTGGAGTCTGTTGTGAAACAAGGGGAAAGTGGGTGTATATGGGAGGAGAGGATATGATTAAGATTGTATGAGCCTTTACAGTAGAATTTATTAATGTGAAAACTTCTCCTTCAGTACTTTTTAATTCCCTATATACTAAATAAAAGCTGTTTAATATTTATTCATGTGTATCTCTTGTGTGCTGGAGATGTAAAGGGGAAGAGCTGGGATATTGAAATTATGTGATGGTATTTGTAAATTATGAATTCAATGTGGATTCTATGCAGTATACTTGGAGGGCATTGTTTTGCTTTTTCGTGGGAATTGATATTGTGCAGTCTTCTGACCCAGCCACAGCCACCTAGAGGAGATTGTTCACTCTTAGACTGCCTAGACCTGTTGTTCAAAATGCATGATCTAACAGTGGAATCACAGTGCCAGTATTTGGCAGGGCAATGGAGGCAGACCATTTTAAAAGTTTTACAAGGAGAGGTTGATTGCCATTTCTTTTGGGGTCAGAATTTAGGGAGGTTTGAAGTGGATAAAGTAAGAATTTATTATAGAACAATGGCAGTCTGAGAAGACTGCACTAGAAAGGAGGTACTTTGCATTAAGAGATGGAAAGAAAAAGGCTAAAAATTGTTGTAATAGATAGGGTGCTGTCCCAACAGGTGGCATATCAATAATAAAGGGAGATTTCCAGTGCCTTACTATGAGTGTGAGCTGTTACATAAGTTGTTTCATCTAAGCATATTTATTATTATAGCAATAATCCATGCCTGGGTGTGGGTAATGCTGAATTTATCCACGGTTGGTGTGGTTTGGTCACGAGGGCAAAGCCCGAGTGGCCAAACAAAGACAACCGTGAGTAAATCCAGCATTACCCGCACCCAGAAGTGGGTTATTGCTATTATACAATGACATTATTTAAGAAAAAAAAAATTACTTTTCGTAAATAATGGCATTGTATAATGCCTCCTTGCTGCCCTTCCGCAGCTGTCTGGTATTCTGCAGCAGTTCTGATGTACTGCGCATGCGTATGGTTATGCAGTACATCAGAGCTGTAGGCGGAAGCAATGGAGAAAGCAAGATCTCCGTTGCTTTTTACAAACTGTCTCACTATGTTAAAGGAGTTTAACATAGCGAGACAGCTTTAAAAAAAGCAACGGAGAAAGCAAGATCTCCGTTGCTTTTTACAAAGTGTCTCGCTATGTTAAAGGAGTTTAACATAGTGAGACAGCTTTAAAAAAAGCAACAGAGAATGTCCGTTGCTTTTCTTAAAGCTGTCTTGCTATGTTAAATGCATTTAACATTGCGAGACACCATTAAAAAAAGCAACGGAGATAGGAAGATCTCCGTTACTTTTTTTAAAGCTGTCTCGCTATGTTAAACTCATTTAACATAGCGAGACGTGTAAAAAGCAATGGAGATCTTGTGTTCTCCGTTGCTGTAAAAAAGACTTATACTAATGGAAAAAGTCTGGACGACCGGACCTTTTCCATTAGTATAACTCTGATTAACAACGTGCATGCTGACCAATCAGCGTGCACTTTTTGGAATATTAATGGGGGGGGGTTGTTGTATAATATTAATATTATCATTATGTGTTTGGAATGTAAAAGTTGCTGCTTCATACAATTGTATTTGAAGAGGAATGGAATGAACTTAAATCAGGAAGAATTGTGTTCTGTTTAGAATATGTTGGCACTGAAAGACATTAATGGAAAATGCCTTGACATGTGAAACATGGAACGTAGCATACATGACAATCCTTGGAGGGTAGATATGCCAATTAATTTCTTCATTTTTGATCCTTAATCCAGTGCCTGCAGTCACCTATGTGGGACCAAGTCCAAGGCCTTAAGAGGCACAACTAAGTCATACGTACTAGTGTACTCTTAAGTTCTGCTGTAACCCAGAGATATAAAATTGTGTCAGGTTCAGCTGATAGCTTCTTCTGATCAAAAAGCCATGTAAAATGCTATCTTTGAGATTATTGCCTTCTAAGAAAGCCAAGCGCTGTTCAAAGAGAATGCTTTCCATGACTTTTCTTGGTTTCCTGTATTTTTCTGCTCCCCTCTTGCACAAGTGTATCAGTCTTATCATCTTGCACTCTTCAATCAGTTCTGCAATGACCTATGTTAAATCGCTATGAATGGGTATCCATTAGAATACAGGACAGATTCCTGATGACCTTGGGAAGCATTCACTTTCATCACTATGCATTATCCTCCCTTACAGCAAGGCAGTTCCCTCTCCATTTTATTCTGCTTTATCCTAGTGTTTGTCCATCTTTCTTCCCAGTCTACCCTGTGGTTCCTTACGTTCCATTTCCATCATGGTACTCAAGGTATGTATTCATTCATTTCTTCTGCTTTTCCATCTCTTCTGTAGTCTCACTCTCATTATAGTTCAGCCTGACCAGGTGTGTCCTAACCTTTCTCCTTTCTGCTGTATCCACAAGGCATGTATTTTTTCCCATAATTGAGCTCTTCTGCCAAGACCCTTCCCCTTACCTGAACTTTCTTGTTGTTCTTTCATATACCTCTCAGTACTGTGCCCCTCCCCCATTCCCCCCAGTCCACCCTTCTGCTTCTTGTGTGCCTTGTCTTTTGCCTTAATCATTAGCATTGTATTCATATGCAGATACAGTACATTGGCCTTATATTCTTTATCCCTTTTGCTTTTTCTGCAATCACTAATCACAATACCCCATCCATGATCTATTCCATTTGCTTGCTCACTCCCTTAAGATGTCTAGTTCACCATTTATCCTCCTCCAGATCAAAGTAATTCACTCCTTTGTCTTGTCTTATTCCTATTGCAGCCACTGTAAACTACACAGTGACATAATCACTGTTGGATAGTAGTCCGTTCACCTGTGTATCCCTGACCCTATCCATTTTGGTTAAGACCATGGCCAGAATTCTTTCCCTTTTTATTACAGTAATGCAAGATCTGGCTGAACCTCTCACTGGACAAGAATTTAATAACCTCATGTTTTCATTCTTTACTGGAGCTTCAAATCTCCCAGTCTGCACTTACCCAATAAAAATAATCCCTTTCCTCGTATGTCACTCTTTTATTTCCTCCCGCAGTCTATCATTATACTGTTTTGATGTGCCTTGAGGAATGTCCACTGCGTTGATCCACTAGCAATCCCTACCTACATGGTTTTGTAATTGGTTTATAAAGTCATGCCTAATTCAGTAATGCTATATGCCCTCTTCTCCACCTTTTTACTGCTTGAGTATCTATCACTGTCTCCTACATCTCTGACATCCCATTCCCCATTCTCCATTAGTGTAAAGGCAGTCATAGAACTGTACTTTTCTAACCCTGCTATGAATACTGCTGTGCCTTGTGAACAGAAATAAAGTCTATCTGACACAAGTAACTGAGCTCTCTGCCAGGTCTTTCATTGCTAGTCGTTATAATCTATAAGCTTGTCTTTCCCTGGAATGGTGGTTGCTGGCACAGGTATCACTTCTGAGGATGTTGTCAGATTTCTAACAGCTAAACTGTCTAATAATACTGTCTAACTATAGAACACTACAGAATGCCATCAGTCTGTATAATATGCTATAAAAACTAAACATCAGTTAACTATTATTGTCACTACTTTGCCAGACATATACATCTTTTGTGTGTTGCTTTTTACTGTTTTTCCTTGGTAACACATACATACTGTTGTTTTCAGTAACTCATAACCCCTAATGTTTATCACACATCCTGTCACTAATGAAGCATAGCAAGTAATAATGATCTCTATGGGATGTTCTGCTCATTTGAAATTATGATTAATTGTGCTGTAGACCCTACATGATCATATTGCCCCTTAACCTTCCTTCTTTTGTTCTTCCTAGGGAGTCCTTTTTAGGTGAAATAGTGTGCGGTCTCTCTCTCTCTCTCTTTCCTGTACATTAGTTTCTACCTAGGTGTTAAAGGCTTGTGTTACACACTATTTTTCATAATTTGCATTTTACATTTTTTAGTCTCTTTTTCTGTAGGAGTTTTCAAACAAATCAAGCACCATGCTGGCAGTCTTTCTCTGGTCTCATACTGTAAATATGTGTTGCCTAGAACTGTAGACATTTTAATTCTGTTGGGTTACTACTTGATGACTTGTATGAGGGCAGAATCAGTGGGAAACACATGAAGGTACTTAGGTGTACATGTCTCTGTATCCTGTTCAGTGACGGACCTAACACCGTGCTGCATAGTGCGCTGTTATGAAGATGTACGACTGGCTGTGCGAACATGCAGATTCCTAATGAGGCAATCCAAATTGAAAAATACGCCATTACCTTTCTAGCGCAAGACCCTTTCATGAATTTCATGGCAGATCCGTCTTCCTTTCCATTTATTTATTATGTTTTGTTTAGATAACAAGATTATCCAAATGGGAGCTTCTGATTTTCAGAGGAGATAACTGTAGAAGATAAAAAAAATCAGAAAATGTATAAAGTAGTTAGAAGTAAGACAAATGCAGAGTCAGAATATAACAGGAAAACATTAATGTGCTGTTAATATAAACAAAGATAAATGCACCCTGTAGAAATTGATATGTCATGCTATAATAAAATTAAAACTGACATGGTACTTCAGTGGAATTTCAATAGTTTTACTTTGTACATTAATTCTAGAAAGTGGTTGTGACCTGTATTAGAAAGAGAGAGTCTGAAGGAAAAAGTGGAGGACAGGAGAGAGAGAAACTGTAAAAAAAAAAAAAAAAAAAAAAGAGAAGATGGCTGAAAGAGTTCTTTGTTAACAAATATGGGCAGAGAGAAAGGAATGACATCAGGGTCGAAGTGAAAAGATCATAGCTTCAAATAAAGAAAAACAATTTTTACAGGGACTGCAGAATTCAGTGCAAGGCTTATTAGGTAATGTCACAATTGTCAAGTTTGCTTATGTGGAAGTGTCCTTTCATCTTCTTCTTCTTTCGTCTTTTTCCCGGTTAGGGGTCGCCACAGCGGGTCACCTGTCCGCTCATGATTGGCAGTGGAGTTTTACGGTTTCGAGTTGCCAGCCCAGTGCCCAACCTTCCACAAAAGGCACACACACACACACGCGCGCGCGCACACACACACACACTCACACCTAGGGCCAATTTAGAGTGTCCAATCCACCTACAGCATGTCTTTGGGATGTGGGAGGAAATCGTAGCACCCGGAGGAAACCCACGCGACCACAGGGAGGACATGCATACTCCGCACAGAAGGCACCCCAGCCGAGAATCAAACTGGAGAACCTCTTGCTAACCGCTGCACCAAAATCTTAAATATATTTTGCTTTGCAACTACCTTTCCATACAATTGCCTGGAAATGTTCATCTGGCATTACCAGCTACTCACATTGTGAGTATCATTTCTACCCATTTCTTATGCTTTTATTTTGGATTTGATGTGTGAAATGCATCATTTTATATGTTTTTGCATTAATGTTTTTTATTGTCAGTTGTGATGGGTGCAGATCAGACCTTACATTGTCACTTGTCTTGTAATGTATTTGTTAAATTTCACATAAAACACACATTCTCTCCTTGAGGTTTCCATTAACGTAACTAACAGTAATATTAGACAAATACGGATTTATAACAGCCACTAACCCTTGCAGCGATATTTGTAATTGGAGCTCACCTGCCTTTAGGTGTTTGGGAATTATGACATTCTTTGATGCTTTGTTACAACCCCATACCAGAAGTCGAGCTACTTGTTCAGTGTGCATTCCCCATGCATTTGTCTCTAACTTTATATATGCGTTTAGTCTGAAATGATACTGGAATATCGCCACAGAAAGGGCAATGCATAGACACTTTTCTCCTATCTCTACTGGTTTTCTGGATTAATTTGCACTGCAGAAGACTGTACTTTGCATTTCAGTGTTCTACACCAGCTTTATAGTACCGTCAACTTGTGCCACCAAAAATCTGATGTTTGTATTGTACTGTTTACTGACTTTCCTTTACACAGAAATTATGTTGCCTGTAATGTGCTGTTTATGATTTTTTTTCATATAGTAAAATAGTTATCTGGATATCTAAAGTACATTATTTATAAATACTGAAATAGTTTTAAATAGTATTACATAGTTTATGGATTTTCTTTTTATGCTGAAATGTTGCTTCCTTCCTTTGTTCATCTTCCCAGTTTGCCTGCCTTAGAGTAAGTGGGCACTTAGCCAGTTGTACATTATATGATTAATAACATCAGAGGTACGGTGAATGGCTGTAAATTTAGCTAAATCTTGGAGCTGTTATCATTGTCAGCTGCAGTTCCCCAGTGTAATGCAGATGTGGCCTTTCCGTGTTCCTCAGTAAGGCAGAGACTGCTCACTTATGGTGCTCATTATATAGTTAGAATACATCAGTGAGCAAATGAATAGGCCTGTGTTAATACAGAGACATAAAAGGACTGAAGTATAAATTTCCTTGTGTTTTCTTTGAAAAAAGTGGTTGCATAAATTATTGTAAATGTATGTTAACAGGTTAGTAGGCTCTCCTTCTTGGAAAGATGCCTGTATAGTAATGCTTCAGTAAATGCAGCATGACATGGTGAGCTCAAGGACACAGCTGATAATACAAAAAAACTGAAGCTGCTGAGATTAGCAGCGCACCAGTTAGAAGCTGTTTTTAGTGAAGCGGCATCATTTCAGTCTGGTTCACCACATGGAGAAAACGAGAGAGATGGTGAACCGAATGTTATATCCATCTACCTGGAGCCTACAATATACTCTGTCAGTTGTAGTTATAATGCAGGATATACCAAGAAATAAAAACAAGTGAAGCACATACTAATTGCCGTTATGCAAATGAATTAACTGATGGAACTGTTTGTAGTATTAGAATATTATCATGGGGATAGAAGAAACTGTGATGAATCAAAAAATGCAGAGGCAGCCCATTCAAATAAATGTTAGAATGAGAAAGCTCCAAGCTGAAATTTACCTTGTCAAGTTTTCTCCTGAGAGGCCCAGTACTGGGAATATGCCTCCCTGCTGTCTGCCTCTACAAATGCTTAGAAGACAGAATTTAGGAGGGCAAAGCAAAGTTACTGGAATTCTTGATCTTGACTTGCATTTTATTTTACCTTCCCCTAGTCATTGTTCAAAAGATATGCCTCTAGCTATTCAAAAATTGGCATAAGAAACTTCTGTATCCCCTTCTAACAACATAATGTCACAAAAGCGAACTGCTGAGGGAAACTGTTGGGCAAATTTGGTAGGAAACGTCTTAACTGGAAGTTACAAATCAGTGATGGTAGCAGAGATGAACATACATTAGACTGGCATTTCTTTTTTGGATGTCACATATCTGAACTAGTATCACAATCTCAAGGGAATCTTACCTGAGACAAACATGCATTAAGTATCTAGGTAGATTTGTAATAGAAAAAAAAAAACAATCTGCCAGCAAAGTCATGTTACTGTGATGCATTATTTTACCAAACCAGGGCACTCACCCTGACTGCCTGCTAAACTCAAATGTGTGCTAATTCATGCTTTCCAGAGTGTGTTATTTCTGTTAAGCCTGTGAATACAGACTGTCATGAGTTACACATAAAGTACAGGAAAACTGTATAACAAATAAGAGCAGAGATCAGCACAGCAGAACTGCCACTCTCCATCTGCAATTAGCATAGCAGTTTACATGAAAAAATAGCATAACTAACAGACTGCTCTGCAGTATCTTTTGTAAGCTTAGATGTTTTTGTGCTAATCAACTTCTTATCATTAGCACTTGTGTGTTATGGAAAATACTTAGTTCTAGACAATAATATAGTCTTAGAAGACTAAACTAATAAGGGGAAGTTAGCGATGTTAGAAAGGGGGCAAAGACAAGATACATGATGGTTGAATGGGAGAGAGAGAAGGAAAAGGGGAAGTTAATGGGGGAGGGCTGTAGCAGTTAGTGCATAAATGCATAGTGGGGGTATTATGGGAGCTTATACATTGGTACATGAAAAACGGATCCAATCCTGAACTTTATGAGATAATGGAACACAGAGCGTGCCTTATGATCTACCTGCAGAAAGCTCATAAACAGTATATATGAAATACAGTTGTGCAAAATGATCATATAACAGTAGTGCTGTAAAAGAATATAGGAAGCTCGTTTTATTTACTTGAAATAAAGGGGAGCACACGGACTGTAAAATGCTTGGTTAGCAGTCCCTGTTAATGCTGGTAGTTATAACTTCCTTTATCTTATAAGCTTTTAGCATGCGCAAAGGCATAAGTTTACTATCTAGTGCGCAAGAAACATTAGCAACTCACTAATATTGCAAGCCTCATTAAGTATTTCTTTGCTCACATAGTCATTCAGCCTTGAAGTTTCTGATTGGCAAAGAATGTATTTTTCCAATCAATGACTGGTCCGTGGCCTCTTTCTATAAAAGAGCTTGAAATAGAATCTTACAACTAATTGAAAAAGAAAAGGCAATAGGTATTTGGTGCTAACGTATCAAATGCTATCAGGTCATGGCAGAGGGAGAGAGATCAAATTAAATACACTCCACTGGAAAATAATAATTGCAATTCCCTCCACATTTTTGACAAGAATATCATTAGGTCAAAAGTGACCAGCTGAAATTGCACTGGAGGATAAAATTATCAATTTAAAGGTGCCCAGCATACTCATTGGGATGGACAGAGGACAAGAGGACAGTAAATAGAAATACTGGAGGTCATGACATGGATGGATTTAAGATGAGAGGATGTACATCTGATGAAACTGCTTGATGACAAAAGAAAAGTCAGAGGTTACAATTAATTACATGCCATAGCAACTTGAAATGTTTAAAGTATGAATCAAGGTAAACCTGATATATTTAAAGGTATTTCCCCCGTATTCTCTTCTTATGACCTGCTGTAGTCCTTCCACCATCTTTTTTTTAATACATATTAATTTTATTGCCTCAATACAATTTTACAGCTCAATAGACTTTATTTTTTCTTTCTTTCTTTAATTTCAGAGCTGCGGTCACTACATCTGACCTCAATACTGCAAGAGCTCTGTTGCAAAGCCCTAGATCTACAAGTTTACTGACACTTTTTTATTGTTTCATGTAAGCATATTTATCATGAAGACCCTTGGTGTGTAATAACTTTAATCAGTTAAATACATGCCTGCTCTGTGAAATAGGACCCCTTACTAAGTTCTCCACTGTCTACTATTGCTTGACTAGTAGACTATATTGTATATGTCAGGTGTTTAGCCTCAGGAAATGACAGAACACCTGTTTTACTTACATATTGTTGTTAATTGCTTTGTTCTGGCTATAAAGAGGTTGCTCTCAGTTATAAATTGGCCTATAAACTGACCTGAGGATATGTTCCCTACCCTACCCTACCCCCAGTTTCCCACCTATCCTATCTTATTCTAATATTATACTTCCTACATACAAATTTCACTTGTGTTGCCACCTCACAGCAAGAAGTTCTCCTGTTTGATCCTTGGCTGGGGTGCCTTCTGTGTGGAATCTGCATGTCCTCCCTGTGGTCGCATGGGTTTCCTCCGGGTATTCCGGCTTCCTTCCACATCCCAAAGACATGCTGCAGGTGGATTGGGGACACTAAATTGGCCCGAGGTGTGGGTGTGTGCATGTGTGTGCGCTTTCTGTGGAAGGTTGGGCACCAGGCTGGCAACTCAACACTGTAAAACTCCACTGCCAGTCATGAGCGGACAGGTGATCTGCTGTGGCGACCCCTAGCCAAAAAAAGCCAAAAGTAAAAGACTCTTTTTTTCCAAAGCCCTCTTAAAATCACCTTACTACTTCTGTACATACAGTTCAGTTTCTCGTTTTCTACTTCCTTATCTCTTTTTAATTTTTAGCCCTTTTCCCAACTATCTTTTACCATTCTATACTGCTTTTCACTATATTTATTTATAATCACACCCTCCCTAATAGTAGCTATCTATTCCACATTGTACCCTTTTCTTTTCCCAAATAAACCCTCATTTTTCTTATTTTCACTGCATCATTATACTGTGTCCTTTAATACCCCTCTATTCCTTACATTACAGAGAAGAAAATAGGACAGCCTACCACTCTTCTTTTATAACGTATACTTCCTTTAGTTCCATCTCCTGCAAACTCCCTCCATTTCCAACTACACTCTAATCAGTCTACTACATAATATACCCCCCACTTCACCCTTATTATTCTAACCACACATCCCTTTTTCTACACTACTGTCCCACAATATTTTTACTTATACTCTATCCCCTATAACTGCTTCACTTCCAACAGCTCAAATTCCCTCCTCTACTTCCATTTAAGCTGTCTCACTCTAAATCAATCATGCTATTTTATGTATGCCTCTCATTTCTCTTCCTTCTTCTCCGTTTTACCCTAACAACTCCTCCAGCAACACTACTACAAAAGCATACCTCAACTATTACATAATCATCACCACTCAATCCCTCCACCACAAGTGTCTCCCAAATAACCCCAACACTAATCTCTATACGGGTCTTCTTCTATTCCCATCCTGAATTCCTCAGTGCTAACCACTACAACCTAAAACTAATAAAAATACCCAAATTACTTTGAAGTCCTAAAACAACTGGATGTTCTTTCATGGCCTTAAACTTGTGCAGGAACATTCACCCCAACCTTGGTCCCATTCCTACTACACAGACAAAAAAAAACCCTAAACCGTATCACTCAATATCAGGAGCATGTGCAATAAACTGACACACTTTCTTGGCTGGTTAACACACTCTAACCTAGACACCCTTGCTATTACAGATACTTGGCTAAAAAAATACACTCAGGAGGCAGTCACTGGAAAAAAAAAACTCCAACTTTTAATCGTGCTTCTGGTACCTTTGCAAACAGCCTTCAAGGAATTCCTCCTGAGTGTATTTTTTGGGATATGTCGTGTTGCTGTGTGTTTAGATACTTGGCTAAAACCAGAAATAAAAGATACTAAAATTCTTCCCATGGTTACAACATTATCAGAGTAGATAGAGCATATAAAAAGATGGTGGAATAGCCCTAATTTTTCCTAACAACTTGATAGTTTCCCCATACTCAAATACTGTACCAAAATTGTGCACAGCTGAAATCCTTGTAACATTTCTAAAACTTAACACATCTAAGAACATCTGCATAGTTGTTTTATACATCTCTCCTGAGAAAACCATTACCATTCTAGAAAATATTATTGCCTGGATATCTGAAACAATACCGAATGAAACCATTATCCTTTGGGATGTTAGCATTGACTGACAGACACTAGTCTCACATCACCCAACAAACAGTAACCTCTGTGGCTTTACTCAGCTTATAAATACTCCTACCAGATATAGCAAAAATAACATCTAACACTCCACCCTGGACTGAATACTAGTCTCAAATCCTTCTAATGTTACATCCTCAGGCACACTCCCTGACTCAAGTGACCACCTACCAGCCTATACTTACAGGACTATCACTCAACTCACAAAGCAACACAAGTTCAAAAGTATACACAACCTACACAAATTCAGCAAAGAGGTATTTAATGAATTTCTAAAATCTATAGATTGGTCCATCCTAAAAAGACTTCCCCTTAATGATGCAGTTGAACATTTCAACAGCACCTTCCTAAGCATTCTTAACTCTCTAGCCCCTCAGCGAACAAAAACAGTAAAAAATAGCCATGCCCCATGGCTCACTAAATCATGTAAAATTTTAATGAAAGACAGGGACAAAGCACTGACTGCCTGGCTAAAGAATAAAAATGACATAAATCTTCAGTTATACAGACAACTCTCCAATCAAATAAAAAAGAAGAATATTGCATGACAAAAAAATCATACTATTTCTAATTTCAAGATAACCACAAAAACAACCCTAAGAAATTCTGGTCCTGTGTAATGTCACTACTCAACCTAGGAAATAAAATTAATCCCAATCCATACCCCAATATACCACCTCTTCAAACAGCCATCAAATTCAACACCTACTTTATAGAGTCCATATCCAACATAAAAGTAAACCCAACTCATCCACCCCAACTCACTACTTCTATTAATATCCCCAATACTAACCTCTACACACCCCACACATTACACACACACATACAAAACCAACCCCTCACTCATAACCAAAAAACAAAGCAACTCCAGCTTAATGTTTAGCCCAACCCTTTATCTCAAATAAAATAAACTACTACAAAAACTGAAACCTTGCTCAACCGCAGTAGACAACATCCCACCAGAATACCTAAAGATTTTTGCAGAGACAAATAGCATTCCCTGTTAGCATCTTAATTAACAGATCCATAGCTGAATCACATGTCCCTAACCTATAGAAAATATCACTCATTATCCCATTACATAAGGAAGGCAACTCTATTGACATCACAAACTTTGGTCCTATTGCAATTTTGCCCCCCCCCCCTCTCTAAGATTCTAGAAAAATGTGTGCTCCTACAACTTCTCTACCATCTTACACACAACCTACTTTTTCACACTCAACATGGCTTTAGACCTGCACACAGTACCTCAACAGTTTTATTATCTTTCATAGACTCTGTCAACTAAGCCATGACACTGGCAAACTAGTATCTGCAGTATTTCTAGATTTTTCAAAATAATTTGACATGGTATCTCACCAAAACCTTATTAAAGAACTTTGCAGCATTGGTCTATCCTCCTCACTTCAGTGGTTTTCTAGCTACTTAGTTGACAGGCAGCAAACAGTAAAATGGCAGGTCTCTATCTCTCCATATCACATCACCCTCACAGGTGCACCTCAAGGATCTATCCTTGGCCCATTTCTATTTAATGTCTTCATCAAAAACTTACACACCTCCTGTGAAGGCACTCTAATCCAATATGCAGATGACTCCACTATCATAAATGTATGAGCCACACTAACTCACCTACAACATATAACACAACAAGCTTTCTCTTCCATAGAAACATGGCTGAATTCCTACTGAACCCCCCCACCCAAAAAAACAAAGCTCCCTTCAGCCACAACCCCATGACTTCAACAAAACAAGCTTCAAGATATTTTCAGCAAACAATATTGAAATTGAATTGGATCAGCTTACCAAACTACTAGGTGTCACAAATGACGATAATCTCATGTTTGACCTACACATACAACAGTATAAAGAAATCACCAAAAACTAGGCTGTACAGGAATAAAAACGTCCTCACAGCAGGCACCAAAATTACCCTAGCCAAAACCTACCTCTTGCCCTCACTGTTAGATGGGACCCCAATTCTAAGCAACTTACAGACCTCCCTAACAAAACACTAGAAAGCTGCTATTTAAAAAAATGCCAAATTTGCCATAAATGCAATTCTTCTAACTCATTACCATAAAGCCCTATATTCCCTAAGATGGCTTGAATTCCCCTTCCATCTCCAATATGTACAAATTACTACAGTATGCAAAATCATCCACAACTCACTAGCTTGTCCTGCTCTTAGCCCATTAATCAACTTTTATATCCCAAATAAAAATCTGAAGACAAACATCTACTCACAACTTATAAATCTAACAAAACCCCAGCCCTGAGCCTTTACTCATACTCTGAGGCAAACCTATGGAACTCCCTTCCTTTAACTATCAAAACTGCTACTAACCTGCACTAATTCAAAATCTCTGTAAAAGAATACTTCAACAAAGCTTGGATTTGCTCCTGTATGAGCCCAAGCTGAGGTACTCTTGTACCCTTTTCTACCTGTGCTCTCTCTATCCCCATCTACTAACTTACCCTACCCTCCTGTCCTCTACACATACACCCCTGAGGTTACACTCATACTTTTCCATATCTATTCCTACTATCCCATCTATCACATCCTACCCATCTCTTCTCATAGTATCCTATGCCTTCACCAATATAATGTTACCATATTTCATGACCTTTAGAATATTAATAATCATTATGATAATCAGAAATTATATAAATAATGCTGCATCTTCTTATTATCAGGCTTTACATATAATTTATGCTTGAACACTATGACTTTATTATGTCTGTTGAGTTTGTATTGTGACAAACTAATGTGTAGTTTTTCAAATTTTGTGCTTGACTGTTATGACTTTCTTATGTCTGTCTAGTTTTTCATTCTGTTACCATATGTATCTGGAGCTTTTCTCCCAAGGCCTCCACTGAAAATGGGTACCTCATGACCCATTTGAACTTTCCCAGTAAACAAACGCCAAATTAAGTAAATAAATAAACAAATAAATAAATGAGATGCAGAATAAACATTGTTATCTTGTGGTATAGCAAATTAAAATGTTGTCAGATAACCATCATATTTTTTTTTTATTCTGGAGAAAAAAATCATACAGAAGGAGTGGGGGAGCCCTCAGTGTGGCTAACTAGAATGAGATAAGGCTATACTATGGCAAGTCAACAACTATTTACCTGTGATCAAACAACTATAGTTAGTCTCTTTTATCCACAGACTGCTTCAGTGCTCGCTCACTGTAGGCACTTTATCAACTATATATACCTCAGATGTCTGCCTATGATCAAAAAGGACAGCCATTCATTGCATGCTAGTTACTCTGATTCCATCCAACCCCAACATTTTTATCCCATTCATGCGTCAAACTATTCAGAAAACTTCTTCCTTGCTTTTTCAGACTTCTTATTTTTCCTCCAACCTTTCCACTCCCTAACTTGACAAGACTGCAGTGATGTGACTGTAGATAAATTAACTGAATTTAGCCATGGATATGGGGGCAATAAGCCCCAAGAAGCCATGGTGTTGAGATGGTCTGAGGTACATTTTAGAGATTTTTTCAAACTTTTGATCCAATAATGGCATGATCAGAAAGTAGAAGTATGGAAAGAAATTCAGTCTTTTATTCATTCAAGGAGGAAATGAGTTGTATCCAAAGCATAGTGTTTAAAGATGGCAAAATAACAGTTGCAGTAAACTAAGGCAGTGAATGTTTTTGAGGCTATATGAATTGTCTGGGAAGACTGCCTGCCTCCTAACCCCTATCTGATGTTAAATTGAGATGAAATGCAAATAAAAAGAACAAATTACCACAGGCTTATATTTTAAGTTGCTGCTGTCAAACATATACACAGCATGCCTACACATCTCTACCCCTAACAGACAGCCACTGTGTGTGTATCCCCCTTGTGTTGGACTGGAGCAAAATCTGAAAGAAACAATGTCCACAATAATATATTTCAACATATTGCTGTCAAATATGCATATAGTTTGCCTCCTTACCCCATCCCACAAAAGATAGCCACCAGCATATGTGTCTGAAGTTTGCTTGTGTGGAAAATGAAACTGTAATGATCACAGTGAGCTATTCCATCTTTTTCCTGCTAGATAGTACACTGCCCTTAGATAAGCTATATTGACCTTCTATGCATACTTCTGAGTTTTTCTTGTGAGGAAAGATTAAGACATAATGCTTGCACTTTCACTAGCCTCCACGCAAGATATAATAAACCTCTGTGCACAACTCTGAATGTGGCTGGTTTTGGTCTACCTGGTGCCCAGCGCAGAGGTTGAAGATGGATGAATAAATACAGAAATAATGACCACAAGAAATTAACTCTCCTCATTGCTGTCAACCACATGCACTACAACCCACTGCAATTTCCTGCACACACATACACACACACAAAGATACACTCACAGATTGCAATCATTTTCTGAATCAAATGCATTATACATATATGAAAAATAGCCAGATTAACAAATTTTACTTTGTTGCATTCAGACACTCTCTTTCTCTGCCTCTTGCACACACACGCAGACATGCACATACGCACACACAGACACACACACACAATATTAAATGCATAAATGGAAAATAAAAGCATACCACATAGCCTACAGATTATCTGGCAGCATCATTATCCAAGAAAAGAACAGGAAGGGTCACATAGCAGATAATAATGAAAAAATATAGTTAATAAATAAGAACTTTTTCCTGCATTCTTACCTGTCTAAGTCCAACCATTTCTTTCACTTTTATATAGGCTTCCTGTTGCATCTGTCACCTGAGGTATCCTGAGCCAGCAAGAAAGAGCTGCTCACTGTTTTGTCCAGCAGCCCAGCCAGCCTCCTCTGAAGTGTTATTACTGCCCCACTCAAAATGGCAGAAAGACCTGTAATAAGTCACATTTACTTTATGTTTTATTATTATGAGTAGAAATACGTTTTCTGTTTTAGAAAACATTTCAGGCAATTAAGGAGATTTTTTGACAAAAATCAAAATTCTCTCCATGTACAGTAGTGTGCAATGAAGGCAGTACCAACAGTTGCCCCTAGCATCATTTACATTTATGCTATCCAATCATGATCCCCTAAACAAAGGCTTAGATCACTCCATCACTTCAGTGTTATCTCAGTGTGCACACTACCAGTCATTTTCTACTTATTTCTGAGAGTATTTTTTTTGATTGCTCATTTGTTATAACTTGCTTCACATAACTCATTACAGCTGAGTGATGTCTCCAGTCATTTCTGCAGTTACCTCCTACTGCGCCTCTAGGTGTCAAATATTGCCTGTTCATATTTGCATTAATAATTCCAAAACCATGCTACATACAACATATCAGAATATTCACAACTGTATTGATATATGACCTCTGTCAGTTAGCATTTGGTATTACTGTAAGGTGATAACATCATTTTTTAAAGACTGAAGCCACACCCACTGGGAGTTAAAGGTACACATTTCAAAGAGCTCTACTGGAGGGAATGAGATAAGAATGAAATGTTTGTGATTGACTACTACAATATTTTTGATGTTCACCAAGACTGTAGCTTACAAGAAAAAGAGCAAGACAGCTTTTCACATTCTCTTGATGAATTATTTTTCCCTGAAAATCAAAACAAACAAAATAAGGTGGAATGAAGGTTGATGCCACCCACGTGTGAGATGCAGGAGGGCTTGCTTCTCTGTTTTTTTTTGTATTTGTTGCTTTTGCTTCATTTACTAGTGAATGTCACAGTTTCATGCAAATAATTTGAGATTTTAAGCTGTCTTTACCACATATTCATAAAATGAGATGAGTGACGTCTAGGACCTATAACAAAGCCATCAAAATGTAATATAGAGTCATTAGCTATAGCAAATATGAAACAACTTAATAATTTTCCTTACAGGATACAGTCAAAGTTAACTACAGAACTGCAAAGTAAGAAGCTAAGCTAATATCAAATATCAGAAAGAAGCAGTGGTGGCTTGTGCTATTGGTCTGCAGGACTGCAGCCCCCCGCCCCAGCTGTACAGAAAGAAATCCAAAATAAAAAAATCCTGGAACTCGTGCATGCATACGTGGAAACTCAAATCAAGACTACTGTTTCACCAGTCCGGATTTGGAAGAAAGCAGTTGTCTACAGATGGCCCGGAAGTCTATGCAGTTACAACCATATAGACTGGAAGGGGATTGGTCTGCAGTCTGTGCATGCTTGGAATGCATAGAGGCAGCAGACCAATGTGTGCTCAGCATTCAATGAAGCTTGGGGAACTGCTTATGGAACTGCTTATGGAGGAAGCGGGACTAATGGCTTGGGAGCACAAGGACTTTCACTGCTTATTTGGAGCAATCTTGAACTGGGGGTGTAAAATTCTCCAGTTAACTCTAACTGCTGTCTCGAAAGAGTAACTCAGGTTCAAACCCCCAGCCTTGGGTGCAGATAGCAAAAACCTGAATTCCCTATCCATCACCAGTTGTGAAAAGCATTCAGATGTTTTGCCTCATATTTTTGTTCTGTTCTGTTCTTCATAAAATCTGTGGTTTTCTGGATTTTGAATTCACTAAATAATGACAGACATTTGAATTTCAGACTTCATATTCTTCAGAAAGTACATGGTAGCACAAAACATTTTATTCTAGCAATTTTCTAAGTTTATAAGATCAGTATTTGAAATTTGTCCCTATTTTGGGGGCTGTATTCCCCCATTATTGGCTTCGTCCAGATGTTTTTTGCTAAGAGGTTGAGAGCTATGGTAAGAACTGAATTTACTAAATGATGGCCATTTAAGTTTCAGTCTTCCTATCTTTCAAGAAATAATTGATTTGGCATAGTGGTATGTTGCTCTGATTGTAGTGCACAGGGTCCTGTGTTCAAGACTTGGCAGCGAAATGGATGGTGGTAGCATAGCATTTTATTCTAGCAACTTTTCTGGGTTATACAATCAACTTCCCAATGTTATACAAGCAACTTTTAAAATGTGTCCCTGGTTTTTGGGCTTTTGTCCCCTCCCCCAATAAATTTTGGCTTTTTCCAGATTTCTTGTTTGAGATATACAGTTGAGTGTCGAGTGGATTTTTTAAGGAGCTAAGAGTTTCAGGGGAAGAGAAGTTTAGTGTTGCTTATGCTGAGTCTGCTTGCATGTTAATAGCACAACAGGTAGTGTACTGGCTTTCAGTGCAGAAGGCTGTGGGTTCTACTCTCACAGTATGTAGATGCATTGCTGACACTGTACTGTGTTGTACTTTTAAAGGGGGTGGATGCTGCAGTCCTGAGAATATCCTCTTTGGCAGAAATACCTAGTAACTATCAACCTGTTATCAGTTTGCCATCCATTCCCTATTGCAATATTACTAGCTTATCATTTTGTAATGTAACATGGGCAATTTATTTCTCAGGGTAAACAGGTACTTTATTTGTAGATGAAACAATGAAATATAAAGTTGTTTGCTAGCAGCAACCTCTTCATTAGTTACAGATCTCTTTAATGTGGAATTATTTAGATGACTTTTACTTCTGCAGAGATTGTGCATATTTACTGATACTGGTGGATTGTAGAAGTCTGAGTAGACTTTTATGATGGAAATGTTCTGAACTGGACAGTTTTGTCATTACTGGTGCATGCATTTTGTTTCATTGTTTACTGGAAAAATGTTCAAAACAATAAATTTAAAATGCACCCTAACAACTGTACTGTATTATATAAAGAATATAATTTAATACAATCAGGAAGGTGTATCAAAGAACACATGTATGTTTCTTGTGCAAGGGGCCTATGATTTGAAAACAGCCCAGAGGTAACTTTTGTTCGCCACTGGCCAGTTGCATTTTCTTTGCATGTGGGTTTCAAAGCAATTTTAATGAATGTGAGTTTCAAGGGCAGAGAAGTTTTAATGCTAAGTCTATTTTCATTGTGAGAGTGCATTGCTTTGTTTAGCAGATGTCTATTAGTGTTTGTGCTGTAAAATGTAAAATAAAACTTTTAAATGAAATCCAAATTATCACAGAAGTAAAGCAGTAAGCACATTACAGTGTTTATGGTAAATGGGATGAAATAGCCAAGTAATGGGACATTGGAATGCCTGCAGGGGGGAGGTCCCATTCTAACATAGGTTTGTGAGGGGGGAAGGGTGGCAAACTCAAAGACAGCCCCAGCTGAACTATACCTCTCAACTGTCCAGATTTTCACAGAATTAATAGATTTTTGCTTCTTATTTTTGTAGAGGGTATACAATTAAGAAATAATTGTAATGATCAGAGTTACAGATTACTTTTATTTCAGAAATGCATGTAGATTCTCTAATTTTGTCAGCTGCTCAACTTAACAATACTAATATTAAAAGTGTTAAAGAATTACCAACATTGAAAGCCATTATAATTAGAACTGCAGAGTCACACACAGTCATCAGTGATACCTGTTAATATAAATCACTGGTTTTCATATTGTCAAATAACAGATATGAGTAACAAAAATAATATAATTTGAATGTGCTATAATTAGAAACTGTATAATGCTGTCTGTTAAAATAAGAAGTGTTTAATGTAGAAGAGAGTAATAATAAGCTTAATAGCAGGTAGTATTTAATTTTTCTATAGATGCTTGCACCTCGAGCCACTGCTATCTTGACTGACTTGCCTTACCTGTTCCTATTGGCCTGATTTCCCATTGGTTGGTTGGTACATGAAATAAGGGTACTTTAGGTGTACTGAGCTACTACATACTACAGCCACACACTATACTGCATCTAGCAGTATGCTGCTGCTCTGTATTGGCCTACTTAGCCCATAGCAGATATAAGTAGCTCATATGTTAACACTGCTCACAATCCACACATAAACATATCACAAAATTCATAATGTGGTCGGGCAGTGTTTGGTCAGGGAGTTTGGTTAATCTCATTTAGTCTAGCCATAAACTGTGTGTACCCTCCATAAAATCACCTGTCTAGTCATTAAAGAACTACTTTATCAAGCCCCATGTGTATACTTTATCAAGCTATGTATATTGCAGTTATAGCACTTGGAGCCCTTAGGCTGCATAGTAACTGCAATTTTCTCACAAATAATGAATTCCTACAAAACAAAAGAAATGCTTTGTGTGACAGATGCAAAAATTTTTAAAAGATAAGGAGGCCTCTCTCTCACAAAAGACACTGACTGTGAGCAACATACGCAACCACCACACTCTTCACCAGTTCACTGAACTGTCTTACAATAAGCCTGCAAAAATCCTTATCTGAACCTCCTTGCTGTCCTAACCTAATTTCAGGCCTCGGATCAGGATTTATTTTTTGGAGTGTCGATAGAGCCAACAAGGACAAGGTACACTGGGATGGCTGTTGGTATGATAGAAGAGGAGAGAGAAAGAAATCATAAACAAAAAAAGTGTCAGTGACTCAACAGGTAGCACACTCACCTAGAAGGCTGTGAGTTCTATTCCCACTCCAGGTGACTGAATTGCTGATGCTGAAGTACAGTATTAGGGAGTGCTGCATTCCTAAGCATGTCATCCTTTGGATGAGACATTAAACCAAGGTTTGTCTGTATGAGTTAGTGGTAGCTCAGGTAGATGGATTTAAAAGATCCTATAGCATGTATCAAAAAAGTAGGGGAATTTTATTATGACAGCAAGCAAGAGCATCACATAACATAATGTTATGTGTAACTGTAAATATGCTGCAGTTAAGTACCTTACTGTCAACTTGAAATTTGCATAATATGTTGTCTAATCATATGATTTTTTATTCTTTTATCCCATCTCACTAATCAATGTTAAAGCTTTGATGTATGAGACTCTCTATCTTTGTAAATTTACTCACTTACTGCTGATGTACTGTTTATTGTTTAGACTGGATTGTATGAGACTTTTTATCTCTGTACTTACCTCAATTATCACAGATATATGATTGTTTTATATTACCTTGCTGATGCTAATCTAATTGTGGAGCTTTTCTTCCTGGGCCTCCACTGTAAATGGACCTGTGTCCAGTCGGACTATCCCGGTAAACAAATGTAAAATAAAATAAATAATCAACAAGGGTAAGAAGTATATAGACAGTAAAAAGTGTTACAATAAAAAAAAAACATGTCCAGTAATCCAACAATATTATTTTGGGAAACATAAACATATATTCCCAATATATTGTAGGTGGTTGCTTACTTTGTAGTGATTGGCTTAATTCAGTAAAGTGTTTTTTTTCTCTTAGTTTGAAGAGTTGGGGGGGGTGCTCTGGCTCATGGTACCAGTCCAGGGCACTAGTTGAGCCAGCTGTGCTTCTGATATGAGTAATACTATCAATGATATCCCATAATACAACTAATATTTCCCTACTGAGTCTTCCCTTCACTCCAGAAAGACCTGTGGGAAATTTATTTAAGAAAAATTGACTTAGTCTAACTTGTATTATTTTACAGAAAATGTTATAGTCTGTATGTGTTATTCAAACCTGGAGACCGATTATGTTACCTTCTTTGTATTCTTATTGTGAATATAAATCTTATAACACTATCACATACAGGATTACTACTTATTCCTGTATCTAACCATTCATTTAATACATTGAGAAAAATAAGTTTTGGTCTCTCATACATTTGAAGAACCCAGATGTATTGCCATGTGTACCCAGGGAAAGATCAGCAGAAAGGTTATATAAAGCAAAATCTAATTTTGACAAATATAGATGTCACCATCTAATAATATCTTCTGCAGAAATGTGAGGAACATTCTATTGTGTTATAATAGTGTCAAAGGGGAAAACAAAATTAGAATAGAAGTCATAACTATCTGCATTCTTTCAGATTGTGGTGGTATAACACCATTAATATTAAACAAACATTAATTCAGAATCTTTTTTAACTTCTTATTAAAAAGGGAAGATACTTCTTGTTTAGAAGCTTGGATAAATGAGACTGGTAACAAACCAAGTTGCCCTGGGACATCTTCAGAAGGGGTTATGCTGATATATTAATGGGAGTTAAGTGGGTGGGGGAGGTAAAAGGGTTAAATGGAGGGAGGGATGATTGGGAGGAAATGAGATAAGGGTGGAGAGGAGCTTAAGGGGTTTAGGCAAGTGTGGCTGGGTAAGTAATCACATTTTGGCGTGAATTTGCTACAGTGCAGGCTTATGTCCATGACGACCAGTTGGTAGTAAGAGATCAGGTAGGCCTTGGATTAATAATTCTGTGCAGGGAAGAGCTGGGTAATTGTAATTTATTTATTCTGTTTTTCTAGTGGGTTAGGATTAAAGTGTGCGGGGAGGTTTGAGTACTTGGTCAGTGGAGTGGGTGATTTGGTAGTGGTATTCTTAAAATGAAAGAAAAATGTTTCATATTTTGACCTACTTAAATAACTGATCTGCTAAATGTTGTACTGTTACTTGTTTTAAATTATACCTAAAGGTAGGAAGACAAAGCAATGTGCAGGGTAACGTTAATACAGTATAAGAAATGGCAGTGCTTGTCAATTTTTTTTCCCAACCGTCTTCCATTTCTGCATAGTATCTACCATGAACTCCTTTCAAACTGTACTTGTGAGCTCAACAATGTTTTTGAGTTAGCTAGAATGGACGCTTAGTTAAATTAGTCAGTTGGTTTAAGGTCAGCACTGTGGTCAAGTAAAAGGCAAATGTCAGGAATAGTGTACATTGCCATGGCAGCCATGGCTACATCTTAGTATCGGTTGTTATACTTATCACCACATTGTTTTGTTGAAACTTTATATTTAATTAACAGGTATTCCTTACCCAAGAATAGCCATCACTGTCTTTCTGAGGTGAGGAGGAAGGAACAGTTTTGCATTCAAGCTGCCACGTGACTTCTCCTAGCTCATGGCTTGTGTTTCACAGCATATCAGCAGCAAAACAGTTTTGTTACTTGTGTTATGTTTGGGGCTGTTGTCCTTGTTTGTTGCAGTTTGATCCTTGTTGTTTGGCCCCCTCATGAGAGGGTGGTTGTGGGTGGTGGGGGGATCGCGTGGAGTATCCCAGTGTTGCGTACTCCGGTCTAGGCTGTGGGTTTTCACAGGCTGAGAGATGTTGGGCTTGGATGTCCCTGCACATGCGTGGGATGAAGGAAGGGAATGGCATGTGAATGCTGCAGTTGACCTGTAACAAACTTTGTTCAGCTATTTGATGCCTGCTTAGTCGGAGTCTGAGGGTGAAGAATGTGAGCTTGGTGAGCTGAATAGTTAGCTTAGTGGAGGAGACCCTGGTTTCCTTAGTGGTAGTGGAGCGTTTACCATTGTATCTCCCCGTTTGGTTTCTTAGCAACATTTCTGCAACCTGGTATTGCAGTACAGAGGTGTAATGTCTGTTCGTGGGCTTAGGAACAGCAGTTCAGGACTGCGCATGCGCAGCCAGGTTCCGCATTGGCTCGTGGTTCTTTGTCTGCAAATTGTTAAGGAGTAAAAAAATAAAATAAAATGAATTAAATAAATGCTGCCCCTTGTGATAGACATGTACTGGTGGGGAACAGCTGCCTCTGCACAGGCGCGGTGGTTAGGGTAGCCGTTGGGGGAGGGTGAGAGTGATTGCCTCTCAACTGTACAGACTTTGCAGTATGTACAGATTTTGTGTTATGTGTGGGTCCGTTTTCATAAATGGTGGTTTTCTGGCAAATTGGTGGTGATTTGTTAAGGACTGGAGTTGGATAATAGGGACGGTCATTTGAGTTTTAGACTTCATGCCTTTCGGAAGATTCAGGCTAGTGCAGAACCCGTTATTCTGTCAACTATCTAAGTTTGTAAGAACAATATTTAAATTTGTCACTAGTTGGCTTTGTCCGATGGAGGTTGAGTGGTGCTAGGTGCATGCTACTTGCTGCTCCATGTGCTGCAAGGTTGTTGAGGTAGTGACAGATTCAGGCATTCGTGGTGCAAGTGGTAAGCTTGCATCTAAGAACCATGAAATGCACATATATCTGGCTTGTTGAATGAAAGCATAGCACAATTGTGCTTTAGCAAAGTCTGATTTCAGTATTTCTTTAAAATATCCACTAATAATAATAATGAATGATTTGTGACCCAGCTTATAATCATCTTATCTTAATTGGCTCAGATATATATGTGCAAAGTGTATGTTTTATTGCTAGGATTCCCAAAGAAACATCAGGAAATAAACTCTTCATTTCATAGTGCATAATGCCTGCAAAGTAAGCTCTTTACATAACTGGTTCTAAAGAAAAGAATGTTTCTTTGATATACTTTTTTAAATTTTGCAATTAAACTAAACTGAAACCCTCTGGCATAAGAGCAGCATCCAAATGAACAGAAAGAAACTGAATGTCACAAAACATATATTGTATGCAGTCCTGACCACAAGCCTTAAAATGCAGAGCTAATGTGATTCTTTGTAAAGAGACTGACATTCATAGATTACAGCCCTGCAGCCCTCCTAAGCCCTGCTGAGAAATAATAATGTGCCAAGACATAGCATTGATCAGAAAGCATGTGATAGGGGACTCTGCATTGGTCATTTGGTTATTCAGTTTTGGGGTGGTTGGCTGGGTTATTTTCAGGGGTTGAACGATACCTAGGAATAACAATGGCTTTCGCACATGGGTGTACCATTTGGGAATACCTCTCGGCTGTTAGTGGAACTGTTACATGTCATGTTGCCGAGCAGATAGTTTATCGAGCAGGAAGAATTGGGTTTGAATTTAAGACTGGGAGGAGGTGTCAAGGTGTAACAGGTAGGGGGTATGCTGACTGCCATATAGTTATATTAATACTTCATTTGTTATTTGTAAATGGGGAAATGTTGATTTAATTTAACATTCAGTTCAACATGTATATCTGTCATGGCTTCATGATAAATCATGTTGTCTATGGTGTGTAGGGTCCTGGGTTCGAGCCTAGTAGAGGCTGTGTATTTAGGAATTAATAACAGACATTTGAGAATAGTACTTCATACCCTTCAAAATTCATGCTACTAGATAGTCTGTTAGTCTATCAACTTAAGCGTTGCCCCTATATTTTGGGCCCTTGTCCCAATTTAATGATGGCTTTGTCCAGACTGCGGGCTTTAAGAGTTTGAGAGTTATGGTTGTGTTATAAAGGGGCATTGGTTTCCTCAAGGTTTGCTTCTAGCCACTATGAGTCCCTGGGTTGCTCTTGGTTCCACTACACTGCTGTACATTTGGCTACTTAGGTTCATAGGTTCATAGGTAGGTACTAGGCTATCTGCCTGAGGGCATTTATAAGCCTAGCCAGAGTGTGTCAGCTTTCGCCACCCCATTGATTAATTAACTGAGCCTCTGTCAAGAAGAGCCAATGAAATGATCCCATGGATGTATTTTCTGTTACCCAGCCACTCGTCAAGGTTTCTCTTGAAGAATGTTAGTGAGGGGCTCTACCTAATGTAGTTAGGAATTTTATTCCAAAGCATGAGGAGTCTCTGTGACAGGAATCTATCCCTCCAGCATGTTCTATTTATTGTTGTGGCAAGGTTTAGCTCACTAGAGCGAGTGGCTCGCAGTGACTTGGATTTCTTTAGGTGGAGCATGTCCATCAATTCTGAGTTGGTCATGGCTTTGTTAGTCAGGTAGAGATCACCTCTGAGTAAGCGATATACTACTGAGTACAGCCAGAACATTTCCAGTCGGGCTGCATAGGACATATATTTGAGGCCAGTAATCTTCTTGGTGTGGTACTTTTGTGGTCTTTCCAGCTGTTGTAAGTGTCTTGTGAGGTACATCCCAAATGGTGCATAGTACTCTATGATGGTTCTGATGACTGACGAGTAGAGGGGCACTATAACCTCTTTATTTCTAGATGCAAACCCTTTAGTAATTAGATGGGCTACATAGAAGGATTTCCTAACTACTTTGGCAATATGATTGTCAAAGGAGAGATTACTATCTACCTTGGTCCCCAGATCTGTTATTACTTCTTCTGTATTAAGGGGGCTGTGCCACCTATGTGGTAATTCATGGGTGTTTTGTTTTTCCCAAAAGGGATGACTATGCATTTTTTGGCATTTAGCTTGAGACCATGACTATGGATACCAGGTGTCCATCTCAGTAAGGCCCTTTTGGAGAATGTCCATGTCAGCCAGACAGTCAATTATGGCTCTCAGTTTGCAGTCATCGGTGAACTTGGTTAGCCACAGTCCTCCTGTGTTTGCCTGTACTTCTGAGAAGTATATACCAAACAGTCGGGGTCCCAGGACCGAGCCTTGTGGGACACCACTTGTGACTGGTTTATAGTTGGACCTGGAGCCCACTATTCTTACCATGTGAGTTCTGTCTGTAAGCCAGTTGGCAACCCATCTCATGACGTAGGGGTTTATGCTCAGGCTGGTGAGTTTTTCTATAATTCCCGAGTGGGGAATGGTGTCAAAAGCCTTGGCGAGGTCAAGGTAAGCTGTGTGAACCACCTTCCCCTCATCTATGGCCTTGGTAAATGTCTCGAAGAAGTCAACCAGGTTAGTAGGCATGATTTGCCCTTAACAAAGCAGAACTGGGTCGGGTCAAGTGTTTGGAGGTTCCCAATGTCTTTGTTAATGAGTTCCATGATGATGTGCTCCATAGCCTTGCAGACCAGGCTAGTCAGGCTTATGGGGCGATAGTTACTGGGGTCAGTTATTGCCCCTCCTTTGTGGAGCAGAATAACTGTTGCTGTGCACCATTCTATGGGCAAGTAGCCTGTGGAGAGGCTGAGGTTGAGGGTGAACAGTGTGTTTAGGTGGGGGGGTTGGTTCGTTCTGTAGTTCGTGCAAGATGCAGCCTGGGACACCATCTGGCCCCATTGATGCTGTGCTTTTGGCTTTTGAAAGGGCTGTTTTCACCTGTGTGTCTGTGATTTCTGGGACACTACACTTTTCCGGTATTGCTGTGGGCCCTTTTGGGGGTGAGATCGGGGTGAAGTTTGCACTGAATCTATCTGCCAGGATGTTGGCAATATCAGTGGGTTCAGTATATTTTGTGCTATTTTGCACTAGTTCAGAGCATATCTGTGAGCTGCCACTTAGAATCTTGACATAGCTAAAGAAGGCTTTGTGGTTACTTTTTGAATCCTTGGGTATTTTTATTTCGAAGTTAGCCTTGGATGATTTTATGAGGGACCTTAGTTTCTTGCTGATACTGATCAGGGATGTCTTTCCTTCTTGGGATTTGCTTTTTTTCTGAACTAGTTTCCTCTTTCTATTGTATAGCCTATTTATGGCAGGGGTCCACCAGACTGATTTCCTTCTCTTAGGGGAGTGAGTCTTGGTTTTGCTAGGGATGGCATGATCCATGCATCCTTGTAGGTGCTCATAGAGAGCATTTGTAAAGGTTCCTTCATCTTGGACACTGTTATCCTTTAGCGTGGGAGCTGTGAAACATACCACCTCTGTCTTAAGTAAGGTGAAGTTTGCTGTAGAAAAGTTTTTCACTGTGGTTTCCTTGGTTGGGGGTGGTGGTGTGGTGTGGACATCCAGAATGATTAGTTTATGGTCTGATCTAATCAGTGACAGGTTGATCTCCGGTGCGGAACACCTGTCACCCAGGTCCAATATGTTTTCTCCTCTGGTAGGGGAGTTTACCAGCTGATCCAGGGAATTTGAGTTGATAAATTCCAGGAAGCGCTGGACCTGGGAGTTTGTACTTGAGTAGTTTTCCCAGTTAACGGTAGGGTAATTGAAATCGCCCAGTATCAGAGTGTTCGGTAGGACCTTCATGTTTTCCAGTGTCTCTAGAAAGGTGGAGTGGTGGTCCTGGGTCATGGAGGGTGATCTGTAGCAGGCCTCAATTTGCATTGCAGATTTGCCTGATGTTAGTTGCACATGGATGATCTCAGACGTATCATGTTGTGCCGCTAACATGGAGGTGTAGGTATCCTTGATGAATATGGCTACATCCCCTACTTTTGTGTTTCAGTCCATGTTCTGTGGCAGAAATGTGTGGTATGAGTTGTAGCCCAGTAGTGCTGGGGTGCTCTGTGGAGCCTGGAACCAGGTTTCAGTTACTGCACAGATGTCAACGTTCTCCATACTGAGGAGTGCTTCAAGCACGTGCATTTTGAGATTTTAAACTCCTGGCATGGAGTAGCATAACCCTCATTTTTTTATCTGTGCTGTTTATGGAGGTGGGTTTGCCTTTTGAGCCTTGCCTAAAAAAGGCACTATTGGTGCAGCAAGAGCCTTGGCCAGTATTTGAAAGCCTAGGAGTGACAGGTGCAAGCCATCTCTTGCGAAGCAAGGGGGCTTGTCGAGCATGTCGTTCCAGGCTGACAGACACTGGATCCCCTTTGAATGACACCAGAAGTTTAGCCAATTGTTGAAATTGATCATTTTTTCTTTATACTGCAGTATCATTCTTGGTGAAGGCAGGATGCTACTCAGGGACAGGGTTTTACCCACCTGGGCTACATGATCAGAGAGCTCTTCCATGTCTCTTTTCAGGTAGTCCAGGGAGGTATGTCTCAGGTCATTCACACCAACATGAACAATGACAGAGTCATATTTGTACTTGTTCTGGAGTGACCTGAGTGCTTATGTTATGTGGCGGATTCTGGCTCCCAACAGGCAGCTAACAGTAACCTTCTCCTTGTCCAGCCTAGTGAGTGGAACGTCAGTGTGCCTTACTATAGAGTCGCCTATTACTAGTGTGTTAGGTATGTTATTTCACCTTAAGGGCTGTGATTGTGTGGCACACTGATTTTGTGTTTTATGTGTTGTCTGGTTTGTGACAGGAGGTGCAGGTTTTTTGGGTGTCTGCTTTGGAGGTCTCTGATGCTTTTGCAGGTTTTTATTTAGAGCCTCCAAGTATGATTTTGTGTATTTATGTGTATTTTTTGCCAGTGCTGGTTTAGTATATCTGTGTGAGGCTGGAGGTGTGGTGTAAGTGTTAACCTTCTCCTCATGACTGCCTGCTCCAGTCTTGGGTGAAGAGAGCTTAGCCTCCAATTTAGCTATATAATTGCATCTCTCACATATGTTAATGTTTTGTGGTAGGAGGAGAGGGTTGTCTGTGTACATGAGACAGTTGTAACATTGCCTCAGGATACCTAGGTTCACCAGCTGGACTGGAGAGTATACCTGA
The DNA here is from genome assembly GCF_019279795.1 of Protopterus annectens. Classification (NCBI taxonomy): domain Eukaryota; kingdom Metazoa; phylum Chordata; order Ceratodontiformes; family Protopteridae; genus Protopterus; species Protopterus annectens. Next base: position 1,416,552,935 of record NC_056741.1, read on the forward strand.
AATTGCCCTTTGGTCATACCTGAATAGTAGGGTGAGCTGCTTAGTCGTATGGTTGGTGAGGGGTGAATAATGAGCCTTGTCCTGCTGGACAATCAAGTGTTGGGGTATATTAGTGCTTGCTATTAGGTCTGAGCAAGTGCTGGACTGTAGGATGCTTTCTAAGTGCTTAGGTTGAGAGTTAGACTACTTTCAAGGGGAAAACTGAAGAGGAGACTTGGTGGAGCCGGGAATAATTTAGTCCTAGCTAACTGGCACTGCCCAGACGTGCAAAACCATGCAAAAGCGGTTTTTACAGCAGGGAAATGAAAGGGATAGAAAGTAGCCCAAAATGGCCTATAAACTACTAACTTTCGGGCTGGAACCACTCCTCCAGGGAAAGATGGCTGATCAAAGCTCCCTCTCTCACAGGTGAAAAGAGAAACCTCCTTCTATCCAAGTAGGGTATGGGCAACTCAGAAACTTATAACACAGCCCTGAATTCAGCACTAGCCTGAAAACTGGACTATACTAGCTTAGAAAGGTGGGAAACAAGGAAAAATTTTTTTTTGAAAAGATAAGGCAAAAACAGTAAAAAATACACTTAAAAAAAACAGCTTTAATTGACTACAAACAGTAAAAAAATACACTTAAAGCAGCTTTAGATGACTACAAGTAATCAGAAAAGGCTTTTAAACAAATTACCCAATTAACCAGGGGAACCTTCTCCAAAAAAGAAGGCCTGGATTAGTGCTCAAGTTATACAAATAAAGCTAGATTCAGCAGGCCTGAATCTAGTTTATGTGACAGCAAACAAGGCACACCAATTTCAGTAAGAAACAGTTCAAATATGCAGGCACTATAAGCCTCTAACCAGAAATTCCCAGCTAAGAAGGGCAGAGTCCAGCCTCTCATCCCACAAGAGTGCAGACCACAAACCTTCTTAATGTAAAATGACTGGCCTGAAACCCAAGTACTTAAACCAGAACTAATACACTTTTAGAATAACAGACTCTGAGCCTTCAATCAGCAGTTCCCAATGTAGAAAGATGTAAGCTACCTGTCCTGCCACAACAGTGTAGACCACAAACCTTCTTAATGTAAAACAACTGGTCTGAAGCCCAAGTGCTTAAACCAAAAGGTTTAGAATGATAGCTACACTTTAATCAGGTTACTACCAAGCAGTAATAAATACAATTGAATACTTTTAAGTAGGCCTGGATTAGTGCTCAAGTTATACAAACAAAGCTAGATTCAGCAAGCCTGGAACTAGTCTATGCTACAGCAAACAAGGCACACCAATTTCAGTAAGAAACAGTTCAAATATGCAGGCACTATAAGCCTTTAACCAGAAATTCCCAGCTCAGAAGGGCAGAGTCCAGCCTCTCCTCCCACAAGAGTACAGACCACAAACCTTCTTAATGTAAAATAACTGGCCTGAAGCCCAAGTGCTTAAACCAGAACTAATACACTTTTAGAATAACAGACACTGTGCCTTCAATCAGCAGTTCCCAAATTAGAAGGATGTAAGCTACCTGTCCTGCCACAACAGTGCAGACCACAAACATTCTTAATGTAAAACAACTGGTCTGAAGCCCAAGTGTTTAAACCAAAAGGCTTTGAATGATAGTTACACCAAGCAATAATAAATTCAATTGAGTACTTTTAAGATGACTTAAGTTGCATATACTATTGGGTATGGTTTGGGTTACATCTGAGGTGAGAAATTGTTTTATGTGGACTCGGTGACCAGTGGAGGGATGCAGCAGGTGCCTTTTTGATGCTGGCTGGGCTTCGTGTTTATCTGATGTTTGGAGGTGATCCTGCTGCTGCAACCGGTTCTATCAACCTTTTAAGTTTGTAAGAGGAATATTTAAAATACTACCTGATTGTACTTAGTAAGCTGTTAGTCAGCTATGATTAGATTTGCTGCATTGTCTTATTTTGTTCCATATTGTGTTGGTTAGTGTACCTCATTTGGAGATGGAAGGTTAAGAGCTAGGCTTATGGTTTTACAATATAAGTTAGCTTGGCTTATACAGGGCACTAATTGAGTTGGTCTGGAATCGCAAGGTTACCCCGGTTGTGGATACTGATAGGTCCCTTCATGTGTGGGGTTTAGTTTAACATACTTGACGGGTAGTTAAATTTATCTTAGGTATTTGGTAGGGTCATTGGAAGCATAGTTTCAGTTATGGCGGCTTCGTCATAGATGCGAGTGGTGGTGGTGCATTCCTTCCCGGGTTGGCAGGATAGGTTGTCTTTGAAGATGTCTTGGAATGTGTGTTATGTATTTTGGATGTTTTATGTGTCTTTTCTTTCTTGCAGAGGGGGTCTTGTAATGCTGCTGCTATAATTTGGAATAGGTGGGTATCTGGTAGAGCCTTCTCTTTATATATTACAGGATTTACTTTTGTCCTTTTCTTTGTAGACGGTGGTTTGCTGAGTACCAGCTGTGGTGATACACATGGAATTTGCAGCTGATGGAAGCAGTGGTGAGTGAGGAGGTTACACATGGGAACGCAAGGTGGCAACAGTTACTGACTGAAGTAAGTGAATTTCAAAGTTGAGTTTTGGTAGAGGATTTACACTGCTAGCCAGGGAAGGATAGGCATTTCAGTTGGTGCTCTCAGGGTTAATTACCGTTCAGTATGTTAGATCAATGTTTGAAAGTTGTCCCTGCATTTGGGTGTTTGCAATCAATAGTAAAAGCGAGCAACAGACATTGGCCATAGGCAAGAGTTTGGGGTTCCTGTAGTGGGCTGGATGAGGTTACAGGTAATGCACTTTAGTTGGTGTTCATTAGGCATCTTAAGGTGTACGGGGTTCAGTAAGGTGGTGTGGATCATAGTACTCTTAGCATCATAGGAAGTTATTAGGCTACTGGCTCAGGGATGATTACAAGCTAGACATGTTCGACACTTATTTCTGGGGATATGAGTTATAGCAGCAAAAAAAAAAGGGGGGGGGGCTGGTTCCATACTTTGGTGCAGAGTTTAGCAAACACTTAAAGGGGTGGCAGGGGTCCTTATCAGTGCCTCCATGTTAAGTAATTATTGGTATGTGTGTACTTAGAATTTATTGTTTTCTTTTCTTTGCAGATTGGTGAAGGCCAGAAGGCATCATGCGGTGGCTTGAAAAGGGGATCTGAAAGGTGACGTTTTTGATAGGATGGATGTTCTTGCCACCAGAATGGGCACAGTTTGGGGCTGAGTAATCACCGTATTAAGGCATAATAGAGCTCTGCGTTCAATTTAAGGGAAGAGACCCTTCGAGGGGAAAGGCTAAGGAGAGGCAGTGGTTAAGGATGGTTAGTAGTTGAGTGCTCTGGTTTGGATGGTTGCTAGAAGGTCTGAGGGTTCTAGTCCAGATTGTCATTTTGGTAATGAGTGAACTGGGGGTGTTTATGGCTGGGTATGTAGAATACTTCATTGGTAAGCATAGGCGACTTTTCAGGACCTAGTTCAAAGGGTGATGGTTTTCTGCCTTTTAGGGTTAGGGCATTAAAGTTTTGGAGTTAGAATATTTCCTACAGCAAGCGGGTTAATGTACAGCCAGAACCGGGTAATTTGGTGGGTGAAGGCGATATGCTACAGTTGGCAGGGTTGTGACTATAGGTTGTCATTCCGTTCAGGTCAAGCCATGATTAGTGGCTGGAAGGAAGTAGTCTAAAAAGAAGGTATTCCTAGGGAGTGGACGTCCTGATGGTACAGTGGAGTCATGAGTAATCCTATTTTATTTAGTTTTATTAGGGCATGTTTCAGGGATGGTATGCAGAATTCTAAGGGTTTACAGATGATGGGTACACTGAATGATGTTTAGCTTATCCCATCCCATTATGGGAGGTAAGGGGGTAAGGGTTGAACAATTTTGGGTAGAAGGGAGGGGGAACAGCCTGGTCAGGCTGGTTGGTGGAGAAGAGGGACAGGCTTGCCTTCTGCTGTTCCCTCTCTGGTGTGTGGAGATTTATTCCAAGGATTTGTGGAAAGGAAATGAGCAGCTGGAGGATGTTTGCTGAATAGGTAAGCAAACGGAGGTAAGAATGCTGCTTATTTGGTTGGTAATTGGCAATTTGATGAATGGTCTATGAAGTGACGCTGCTTCATAAGTAAAGTAAGCGAGCAAAGATGTGGATGCTGCTTACTGGGCAGGATGAGCAGGTAAGCTGTCCTGATTAACATTACAAGGTGGTTTATAAGTAAAGTAAGTGGGCAAAGGTATGGATGTTGCTCATTACAAAGCGGTTTATAAAGTAAGTAAAAGCAAAGGTATGGACGCTGCTTACTGGGCAGGATGAGCAAATACGCTGTCCTGATTAACATTACAAGGATGTTTATGCTGTGTTTAGAATCAAATATACTATGTTCAGTTGTAAATAAAATTGGTAATCAAAGTTATGGAAGTTTAATAAAGGTCATCAAATGTCATTCGGTGTGATGTGTTTATTGAAGGGGACCTGGACAATATATCATTGTTTTGCTGAAAGAATATCTATTCTAACAGCTGCAAGTGTTTCTAAAACTCTTCCACTTCCCAAGTAAACATCAGAGTCTGCATACTGTAAGGTGAAAGTTTTGAAACATGAGGAGAATAAATCTAAGATGACATCTCTGCTTAATTTAGCAGAAGCATATCGACATCAAGCAGGAATGGAAATCAAACCAGAAGTGGATAAAAACCAGGCAGCAACTGAATGTGCTAAAAAAGAAAATAAAGAATACAAGGTGAAGGATCAGATGAGAAGGCAAGAAATGTGGAAAAAACATAAATATACTTGCAAGTATAAAAAACTTCTGGAAAAGCCTCATGTTGATCAAGAACGAATGCAGGAATGGTTAAGGAGAGGTGAATTTACATCAAGAAATGAAAGGTTAATATTGGCATCCCAAGATAGTGGGCTGCATACATGCTAGTTTACTAAGTCCATTGAACATGTGGGAGAAACAGACATATGTAGGTTTTGTGGAACTGAGCTGGAAACAGTTACACACCTTATTGCTGGTTGCGATGTTTTAATGGCAGAGGGACTGTATACTGAAAGGCATAATAATGTGGCGAGATTGTTGGAGATTGTGCAGACATTATGGTACTGAAGTGGCTGAAAAACATTGGAAACATGAGCCACAGAGAATCATAGAAAATGATGAAGTTTACATCACATGGGATCACCCAATACTAACAGTCCAAAAGATAGATGCTAGAAAACCGGACATAGTGATCCTAAAAAAGAAGACAAAAGTAGCATTGATCACTGAAATTGCCACACCTAATGACTATAGTGTCTTGCGTATAGAGAGATATAAAGTCATAAAATACCTTGATCTACAGGCAGAAACGAGAGCCATGTAGAAGAAAGATACCCAGACAGTTCCAATAGTAGTAGGAGTAACTGGTCTTATAAAAAAGAATTTACAATTATATTTAGATATGTTACCAGTTCATGTAACACCATATGAATTGCAGAAGGAGTCATTGCTGGGCACATTGCGGGTACTGCGAAAAGCACTTTTGGCTAACATCAAACAGTGAAATAATACTAATTTCATGAACTTTAATCGTACTCTGACTTAGGAATGGGGTCCATTCCCGTCATGGTATTAGAAACCCAAAAGATTTGGAGAAATCAAAATAAGGGAACCTCATTATTCTTCCAAGCAGAGAAATAAGTATCCTTGTTTTTTTTTTTTTGCTTAGAAGTTGTTTTTCTACCAAATTGAACACAGTTTTATGTTTTGCTTTATAAAGAGTCCACTTCTGCTTCCGGTTTTCACCAAATTCAGGTAAAGTAACTACATGTTCTTATTTATTTTACATTTGTTGACCGGGAATGTCCGACTAGGTTCCACAGAGCCTGTTTTCAGCAGAGGTCCGGGGAGAAATGCTCCAGATGCATGTCTTTGGAATGTGGGAGGAAACCGGAGTACCCGGAGGAAACCCACGCGAACACAGGGAGAACATGCAAACTCCACACAGAAGGCACCCCAGCCGAGAATCGAACTGGAGAACCTCTTGCTGTGAGGTGACAACGTTAACCGCTGCACCACTGTGCCGCCCATAACAAATGCAACATATCTTCTCATTCTATTGTTCTTTCTACCCACCCATTTAACTTTTAATACCTTTACCAACTGTTGAACTAGATACATTGCTAACAAGCTGAAAGACCATGATATATGATTAGTTATATTTACTTGAATAAGAAGAAAATAAATTAAATTGGTCATATGAAGGTCATAAAGCTAAACTGTTACTAATATCTCATTCAATAGAAGAAAACCAGCAAGAAAGAGAGGAAAAATAAACCATAAAGAAAAAAACTCTAATTGAGACCTTCACATGTATGAGTTCAAAAATGAAGCGTAGTCATAAAATCCAAGAAAATTTATTGTAATCCACTCTGTCAAGCGCTTTCGTCCCTCTACACTTAATACTGGGACTTCATCAGAACAAACATAGTATAAATACAATTGCCTTATAAACCCTACCCAATTAACTAATATTGTCAACTCATCAAATTTTAAAGATATATGCTACTATAAAAACTTTAAAATAAGATTGTCATGTTACTTTTATATACGCAAAACAATTCCTGCATCTCATGCCAATAGAATTATATGTACATACATACACTTATTGAAAAATAAAAATGTATGTTAATTTGAATACTGAATACATTCTAAAATATATGGTTTACACATGTACCATTAATAAAAGTTCATACTTGTATATGACTGCTAAAAATATAGGAAAATATGTATATAAGGCTCAGTTTCAAACAGAAACAATACATTTTAAAACCTTGTCAGGGAATCAAAAAATGGTAGAGAAATATACCATACCCTTACTTCCTGAATGAATACTCGATTAGCCCCTAATGCCTGTTCTAACAACTTGAGAAATCACAATTCTAATGCTCTCTTCTTTACAATAGAGAGTATGGAGATGTTCTCATTTAAACCTGGGGTTTGGACAGCATATAATCTTACTTGCCATTGGAATTCTTTTATTTCTAGCAATAGTTCCCACCATCCTCCTCTAGGGTCAACAGGTAAAACCTCTAAAATTCCAAATTTAAATCCAGTGTAGTTGGGGCATTCAATGGTATATCTAAACACATACAAATGTTTGTATATTCTCTTCTTTAGTCGTCTCTCCGTTTTACCTACATAATACTGCCCACATCCTTCACAGACCGCTATATAAACTAGTCCCTTGGTATTGCAATTTCCCCTATGTAGATTAACCACAAATGGTGTACCTCGAAGGGTAATAGTCCTTTCTTTCCAAATATGCTCACACTGCCTACAGGCACCACAACTTGTGGTGCCCTTGACTGTGATGCTCCTACCTATATGTCGTTCGAAAAGAGATTTAAAATTTCTTCCTGTTTTATAAATAAAATGTGGTTCATTACCTACAAAATTCAAAATCTCAGAATTCCCTTTAAATATCTCCCAGTTTTCCAGAATAATGTCCTTAATATTATTACTATTATAAGTGAGGGTATCACCATCCCCCTGTTAAAGTCTATACTATTTCCTGGGGTGTCCTCGCCATTCTCCAGTCCACTGGAGCTACCCGACAGGGATTTCTACCTGTTCACTCATCTAGTTTTTATCTGCCCACACAAATCTTTCACTAATTTTTCAGGGTATCCTCTTTGTAGAAACATACTACTTATTTTGTTTACTTCAATTTCAAACAGTTTGATTTCTGAACACATACGAGTGGCGCTAACCAACTGTCCTTTAAGTAGGTTCCATTTAATGTGATTAGGATGGCAACAATGGAAGTATAAATAGTTGTTAGAAAATGTTTCTGCCCTGTAAATTGTTGTGGTAAACTTTTCTCACAGTGTCCTTAGGTAGTGTAATGTCCAAATAATTAATAGAGTTGTCATTGATGTTACCTGTAAATTCAAAATATGGTGAAATACTATTCAGATAGTCTAAAAATGACACATTGTCTTGGTTCTTGTCCTTCCATATAATAAGTATATTGTCCAAAAAAATGGAAATAGCCAATACAATTAGTAGAAAATACACTATTTAGCACATGCCTAGCCTCCCAAGCATGAAGGACCAAGTTTGCAAAGATGAGTGAACAGCTTGCACCCATCACTACCCCTTTCAATTGTTTGAATTAAACCCCATCAAAGGTTAAAATAATTGTTGTCCAAAATAACCTCTATAACTAACATTATAAAATGAATTAGGGTCTCTTCCAGGTTAATAAGTTTATGGATTGCCTCATGAAATAATTCTAATCCCTCTTGGTGGGGAATAGAAGTAAATAAATCCTTAACATCTATTGTAGAGAAGCAACATTGGTCTGCAAATACCAAGAGTCTTTAACAAATAATTAAGGGATGCTATTGCATTTTTCAACACTTTATAAATACCCTCATGAGTAAATTGGTCCATTTTGTGCAGAAATAATGACTCTAAATGGGGGTTTAGTCACACATTTGTGTTCTTTCAGTATCCCAAACAGTACTGGGATTAATACATTATCTGACTTTAAAAATTCATATACTTCCTAGATATGATATTTTGAAAAAGTGAGTCTTCTAATAATAGTTGAATTTTCCTATGTGCAATATAAATCTCGTTTCTTGACGCCTCATGATAGTTATTTGTACCATAAGAAATTTCAAACATGCTGTTAACATAGTCCATTTTAGTAAATAAGACTACCCCACCACCTTTATCTGGTTTCACCGCCCTTAATTCTTCATTTTCCTGAATCATTTTTATAAGGTCCATCTCTTCCTTAGTTAAATTACAGTATTTTTTCATTTTCTTATTTTCAATACTTAGTGAGGAATAAATGTCTGTTGAACAAGCCCCTTCAAATGCTGAAATCAGTTGGTGGGTGGGTGGGGGGGGATTCAAACAACTCTTCTTTCTTAAAATTTAACCCAGAGTTGTTTTCCTTATCTAATGTCTGTCCCTTAAACAATACTTTGAGGTTTAACCTTCTAGTAAAAAACTTTAATCCAGTGATAACATTTACCATGTTTAAACTATGTGAAGGCATGACATTAAAGCCTTTTTCAAACAGAGAAAAACTTTCTTGTCTATAGTTAAATCTATGTAGTTAAAAATATAAAAACCTCTATAGGACAGTACCCTGCCCTATTACAAACAATTTCTTCAGAATTATTCTCCCCAATCTCCTCTTGGAAGTCTAGTTTTTGAACCTCGTGCCCCTCCCCCTACCTCTCCACCCTCTCAGGGTGTGTGGTTGTGGAAAAAAAAAACTTTTTGTCTGTTTCTGTTTTCTATCCTTTCTGATCTCCTGGGGGGGGTGATTCCTATCATAATCATCTGGTTCACCCTCCTGTCAATTCCCCATTCTGTAACCCATACTCATTGTTGTATTTTGATTCATTCTGGTTTCTGTTTTTTCTACTTCTACCTTCATGCACATCATAATAGGCATTAGGTAAAAGGTAAGCAGTTTTATTACAATATTAATTGTCATCCCTAGCTATCTTTTCTTTTTCCTTTCCAGATTTCCCTTAACATAATTTTGTACTTTCTTAAAAATATTATTGTAGTTTGTCACATTACTGTCAAATAACAAATCATTCAAAATCCCATCATTCAGTGTGGTTAATTCATCCAAATACTTGTTAATATTCACATTGTTAATTTTAATAATAAATTACATGAGTTCACATCCAAATCTAGCAAATATATTTAAAATTTGTTTCCAAACTTCCAGCTTTTAACCCATTTGGAAACTTGAAAAGTCTGAGTCCCTTTGGAATATGCTTGTTCTTAATGCTTTCACCTAAATATTAATTGTCACATTGCAAGCCCCTAATTTTAAATAACTTGTTTTCTAGTTCATAAAGTTTGAGTTAAAAAGTTTGGGGCACTTGTCTGTTCTTGCTTGTTGTTCCACTGTTGGTAAAGCATATTTCAGCATCAATCCATTCTTGGAAATTCAAATTGTTCCTGTTAATACCTTCTAAATCACCAGAGCATTCTACGGCACCATTATTGCCCTTATTCCTACTTCCTCTTTCAGAACCTCAGTCTGAAAAGTCCCCCTGGTTGGTTAGAGCTCCAGTCACACCTGCCAACTGACTGTCAGCAGCAAAGTCTATTGGGAAACATAGTTCATTGATTTGAGTTTGAATATCACGCACTTGCTGCGTTAACACTGCTAAAAGCTGTGCTAAATTACCAATAGATTCCTCATTTGTAGAAATGTTATGGTTATCCATCTTAGGTGAAACAAAAGACTATTTTTTTCTTTTATAAGAAAGTAATTACAATATTCTCTGTCCTTATAAGGTCACTGAAATATCTCCTCAGCTCACACTGAAGTCTCATTGCTGATATAAAGCCAACCAAAAGAAGAAAACCAGCAAGAAAGAGAGGAAAAATAAACCATAAAGAAAAAAATCCAAGAAACTTTATTGTAATCCACTCCATCAAGCACTTTTGTCCTGCTACACTTAATACTGGGACTTCATCAGAACAAACATAGTATAAATACAACTTCCTTATAAACCCTACCTAATTAACTAATATTGTCAACTCATAAACTTTTAAAGATATATGCTACTATAAAAATGTTAAAAATAAGATTGTCATGTTACTTTTATATACCAAAAAAAAGTCCCTCCTTCTCATGCCAATAGAATTATATATACATACATACACTTATTGAAAAATAAAAATGAATGTTAATTTGAATACTGAATATATTCTAAAATATATGGTTTAAACATGTACCATTAATAAAAGTTCATACTTGCATATGACTGCTAAAAATATAGATGTGAGCATATAAGGCTCAGTTTCAAACAGAAAAAATACATTTTAAAACCATGTCAGGGAATCACAAAATGGTAGAAAAATATACTATACCCTTACATCTTGAATGAATGCTCATTTAGCCCCTAATGCCTGTTCTAACAACTTGAGAAATCACAATTTTAATGCTCTCTTCTTTAGAATAGGGAATATGGATATGTTCTCATTTAAACCTGGGGGTTGGACAGCATTTATTCTTACTTGCCATTAGAATTCTTTTATTTCTAGCAATAGTTCCCACCATCCCCTCTAGGGTCAACAGGTAAAACTTCTAAAATTCCAAATTTAAATCCAGTGTAGTTGGGGAATTCAGTGGTATGTCTAAACAGTGCATTGTTGGTATTTGCCTTCTGTATTGCATACAAATGTTACATATATTCTCTTCTTTAGTTGTCTCTCTGTTTTACCTGCATAATACTAAAAACTACCTTGTTCCCAAACCTGAACCAAATATCTCAAGAACAGTCCTACAACACAAATTTAACACAATCTTGCAATGCCCTACCACACGCCTTCCCACAAACCATTCTCCCAAAATATGACCCTATCCCAATACTTCCTGCTGCCTCTATAAACAGTTGCAAATCTCTTTGAACAACCCACTCCACCTGCCAAAAAGCAAAAAAAAATCCCCACCAAATAATTTCTTCCAAATGTCTTACCTTGCATCCAGTAAAGAAAATAAACCATGACCTGCATCCACAAACAATCCCAGAAACAATGTCTTGCTTGAGCCTTCTAACATCTGCCTAGTCATCAGAACACCCAGTTCCCCACACATCCCCCAAAACAACACCCACATACCTTCCAATTCTTCATCAAACCCTTCATCTACACTTATGAAATCATCCCAATAATGTACTGCCTCCTGGCAGCCTACACACTGCTGAAAAATCCAAAGGATAATAGTGCTAAACCTCTCAAAGTGACACAAGCCACCAAACATCACATTGGCATAACCTTATCAAAGTAAAACTTGAACCCAACTACCTGCCCAATAATGACCACTCTTCCTCCCAAACCAATAATAAATGAAAACACATGGATTCAATAGACATCCTTACCAACCATGGGTCTGTAAACTCCTTAATGACCTGCCCTACATCATCCAAAGATGCATACCTGACTTTTTCATCATCTCGTGAAATAAAATCATACACAGCATTCCCCTTAGGATGAGACCTATAGTGAATGAAATGAAATAACCTGCGACTTCCCAGGAACTAACCAATGGAGAAACCTGAAAATTGGTAAAAGAAGGAATATCAAATGGACCTAGTAACCTACCTGCCCAATATTCCTTCTCCACCAAGCCTTCCCAAATCTCTTCCTCCCCCAGCAAGGAATGCAGATCTGACAACTTGACCCCTCCCTTACTGCCCCTGCTTTAATAGAAAATCCCTCAGAAAATTCATCAATTAATTTGACTGGAACCACCGAATCAAGAAATTACATGAGCAGCTCACCCAAATAACTGTATATTAATGAAAACAATGCATCTCTCAGTCCTCACTTTAACCCACTAAAAGACACCCCCCTTTTCTGCCCCCACAATTCCCTCAAGCCCATCTACCCTGAACTTCAAGAAACGATACAGATAACCTACCTGATCTGGGTTACTGCAAACTAAAATTAACCAATGTGCCTTCTCATCTGCTACCTTCACAGCTGAATGCATACCCACACACTTTGAACATTTGTGTAAAATCTGCACACCATCCACGAGCAACACCCCACATGAAAGGCCCAGCATACCCCCTTCCCAACCACCACTAAATTAACTGCCCAGTTAACGGTTCCAAGGCTATCTACCATAGTGGCTAGCCAAATGTCAGGATGTCTCACATCTTCAATGCAGTGACTGCTTCACAGACCTCCACTTCCAGAACTTCTGATAGTACCACAACCAGGCATTCTCCACCCAGGCACTCTGCCTTACATATTGTGAGAAAATAGGCCAAGAATGGTAAAGCCAAGACAGTATCCTTTTCCAACCAAGCCAACATGTAATAAATTAAGTCCAGCACCCAGTCATCCCATCTCCTTGGCCACAGTCTACCTATCCTCCTCTGTGCAAAGGCCACTAAAGCTGCCAAATGGCCTTACTGTTTGTGGTTTCTGATTTGTTCAGATGTTGAGCCCCATCCACATCAATTAATTCAAATCATCAACATACCTCCTTCCATTTCCAGATCTTTCCTTTAACTAAAAGCAGTATGCGTGTGGGTCAAAGAACCCCATTCACTTACCCCACAGTTTGCCTGGATAACCAATCACTTTGCCAGATCCCAAATTCTGACCTAATGTTATGCTTTTGTGACTCCACCCCACTTGTGGACCCCAATCTCCCCATAATCAAACCTAAACCTTCTTCACCCTGCCCCTAACATACCTCATCCTCACCTGTCCCCACACTACTCCCAAACCGCACCAAATCTGACATGCCTAACTGAGCAACTGACAATGTATCATTACCTGTGACCTCATTAAGCACCACTCCAACAGCTGGAACAGCCACCACAGCAGCATCCATCAGCTGTCGAGACCACTTCCTTTGAGCCACTGTTGTCATCTGCAAAGAAAAGACAACTGTAAATCCTCAGAAAGAGAGGGAGAGAGAATAAATAGTACACAAGTCCCAAATCCACCCTCACAATTGCCTCTCTTCCTAGTGATCCCAGGAAAGGATAACGGCTACACCACAACATTTACAGTTCAAAGCTAGTCACCCCATCAAGTGGAAGATGCTTCCACTGTAAGCAAACAGGTCCTCAGATTTTCCCACCACAGTCCATAAAACTACTTCCACCCACACTCGACAGAGCACAACCACATCCCCACACGAAAAGGCAAACAACAACACTATTAAGCACCGAGCAACTTGGGCATCCAGTTGCCAACCTGCATTACCCAGTCCAACAACTGCATTAAGTCAAGCCCCCCAGCTAAAAGTTTACATTAGGGTGCATTTTCTGAAAGAACTGTAATCTGAAGCTCAGTGTATGTCATTATTTAGTGACTTCTAGCTCCATAATCAGCCATGCCATATAAATCAGACAAGGCATTCTCAAGCATAATTTTAAATACTGCCCTTACAAACTTAGAAAGTTGATAAAATAACCAGTTTGCATTACCATAAATTTTGACTAAAATACCAGGATTTGTGTTACCATGCTTTCACTGCATAAGTCTGAAGTTCAAATGTATGTCACTTTGCTACCTCAACCCCATTCCCCCATGTCCAAATTATTCCCTTCTGCACTTGTTTTGCTTCTTTTTTATCATTGGATGACTAAACAGATAATGACAATAATAATCAATTGCTTTATTTCTGAAACAACCCAAAGAAAATGCAGTATACAAAACTGTACTTCTAATGCACTAGAATACCCATTACAGATGTTACATGTGCATCCATACCTCTCAATATCTCAGTGCAAGAAATCTGGACAAAGCTCCTGCCCAACAAAGGCACAAAACATGAAGTGATTTCAAACACTGCTGAGATAAACTTAGAATGTTGCCAGCATAACAGCCTCTGCTAGATTGGAAGTCAGATTTTCACATGAATGCCATTATTTAATAACATAAATTTTATGAGGAGCAGACCAAAATATGAGGCAAAAATCTGAACATTCTGTGAAATTCTGAATGGCGAAAGGTATGTGCACATCTACTAACAGAGGTGCAGTTATGGAATGCACACTTTTCTGCAACCTAAGAGACTCCGACCCCTTTCCTTGCATAATGATGACTTGGACACATACCGTTCAAACTCTTAGAGCAAGAAATCAGGATAGCACCATAAATAATGGGAGTGAAAAATTCCAAAATAGGGACAAATTATAAATATCACTTTTATGTACTTAGCAAGTTGATAAAATAACAGGTTTTCTTTAGCATGGCTTTTCTGAAGTGTATGAAGCCTGAAACTCAAATGCCTGTCATTTTTGGACTGCAGTCCTCAAAGATTGTCCAGTCATCTGCCAGAAAACCAAACATTTATGAGAAACAAACCAAACTATAAGGGAAAATTCTGGACATTATGTGAAAGTCTAGACAGTTGAGAAGCATGCTTGGGCATGCCTCCCACAGAACATGCCAGCAAATACTTACTTAACAAGTTGATGACAATCACAACAAATCTATCTGCATGCCAAAATGAGATTTCTTGCTCTAAGAGGTTGAGACGTATGGCCATCATTATTTCCTGACTTCAGTCCTCCAAGATCCAACAATGCTCCATCAGAAAGCCATAATCATATGAGCAACAGGTCAGAACAAGAGGCAAAATCTGACCTTCTGTGAAAAGCTGCACTGCCAAAATGTACAGCCACTCTCCAATGACATCACCACACAGTGCATGTGCAGAGGCAGGCAACCATTACTCTACCTTCTTCCAAGCCTGTAAAAATCCCATTCAAAGCTTTGGTTGAGGGAATTACATTAGAGAATGGCTGTAGTAGTCTACCACCACCACCAATGAATCTCAAACCTGTTCGAGAGCATGAAAACAGAGCTCTTCACCACTGAAATGACCTAAATCTCCCACCAATGGTAACAGCCACTGTTAATGACACGTAAGTCCTTTGCTGGATGTAGAGCCTCACAAAGTTGTTAAATGTGGTACCATTTCTCCTTTTCTGCTCTTCTCTGTTTTCTTTCTTTCTTTAAACAACAGTGGTCCATCATCTATACTTGGACAACCTAGCCATAACACATTTCCAAAAGCCCAATGCTGAGAAAGAGAGAAATAAAATATATGTAGATATATATATATATATATATATATATATATATATATATATATATATATATATATATATGGATCTACTTTTAAAAAAACAAATTACCAGAACATTGAACGACACTTGATTGAAACCAAAAACCAGAAATTTCAAAACATTGAAACATTAGAAAGTTGAATATCAAAACATTGAATAGCACAAAGCAAACATTACCTTCTTCCCCATTCACCATTCTACTACACCTTAGAGAGTAAATATGTGCTTATTTCAAACAGTGTTTAATAGTGAAAGTTAACTACTTTCTGGAGGAAAAACAATTTTGTTAAGCAATTTCATTACATGTTCTACATGTTTAGCATTCTAGTGATAGGTTTCAAGAACTCAAAAGAAGTACAGCTTGCTTAGTGTTATAAAACATTTTCAAATTTAGAATATAGATGCAATAATTTTTTTAACATGATGTTGTTTGTATACAAGCTTGCTGTAGTTCCAGGAGCACGGAATGTAACATCTGCCATGTTTTTTTTTCTTTACTACAAAGCATATATGTTTAAAGTGACAGTATCCTATTTAAAGACTTTGATTAAACTTTTCCTGCTATTTTTTGATACACTAACACTTGACATATATATTACATGTACAAACCACCTGTCTCCTACAATCAGCCACCAACCAATAACCCAAGGCCTACCCGTTCTCCAGGAATACATACAGGATGTCTCAGATGTAGCACTTACCTGAGCAAGTTCACGCCAAAATATTATCCCTTACCCAGTTACATTCACACAAGACCAGTTAAGCCCCTCCTTTGTACTTACCTCATTTCCTCCAAACCCTCCTTCTTCCCAATTTAACTCTTCCATCCCCACCACACTAACTTTCTTCCACTGCCATCTTAACTGTCGTTAATATTCCTATCTGACTCCCCAAAATTGTCCTTGGACATATTGGTTTATACCCAAACCTCATTTATCCAAATTATTGACATGTTCTTTATTATGTTGCCCATAAAAAAACATACTCGGTCATATCCATATTTACTTCTTTAGAATCTTGTAATTCTTTAAATCTTTTACTTTCTGTTATTTTTTCCATAAATCAACTATTGTACATTTAAACAAGGCATATTCTGTTGTTTCTAATTCTCCACAATAAAGACAAATAATTTCATTAACTTTTTATAAGACATATTTCCTTTCACTGATAGCTTATTCATTTGTAACCTCACAAGAAATCTTGACATGAAGTATTTGTCATACACCATCTATTTATTTGCCTTATAGCTTTGACCTTTTCTTTTAAGTGTTCCTATTGATTCATACAATACTATTGCAACAATATTTTTGTATCACATTTTCCTATGTCTTCTATTTTTTCTATTTTTAATTTCCACAGTTTTATTTTCTGTTGATACCTTATTCTTCATTTCTGCATTCTTTCTCTCTTTTATTCATTGTAATTAAACTCCATTCTTTTTTATCTTTTTCCTTAAATTTACTTATCACCAGCTTATTGTCTGTTTTATTTATCTATTATTACTTTATTATTTATCTGTTCCAAGATCTTATATAAAATTAAAGATGTTCCACATACTATCGTATTCAGTAAACCCAAACCCCCTTTCTCCTTTTCCATGTACAGAACTCCTCATTTGACTGTATTTAATCTAGATCCCTCAAGAAATGGAAAAATAATTGCAGTAAATTGTTTTTATAATTCTCTTGGGATCATGTATATACACTAGCTATATATGATAATTTTCTCATCCATATTGTATTCATCAAATGTACTTTCATACTAAATGACAATCTATACCTTCTCCACATAATACTAAGCCCCTTTAAATCTCTAAAAATTTTCTCCCATTATTCCTTTATTATATCATGCTCTTCAAAATCAATTCCTACCATAATATTTTTCCCAAACCGTATCCCTTCCAATTCTTTATCACCACCTTCATTTTTCTTCATTTTTAGCTGTTAATATTATATCATCAGCATACAACATGATAATTGGATATTTTACTTCCATTTCCTGTACATATTTACTTTTGTCCAATTCTTTATTTAATCCTTTTATCATACTTCTTCTTCTTTTGGCTTTTCCCGGTTAGCTGTCGCCACAGCGGATCACCTGCCTGCGCATGGCTGGCAGTAGAGTTTTACAATGTCAAATTGTCAGCCCAGCACCCAACCTTCCACAGATGGCACACAAATGCCTAGGGCCAATTTAGAGTGTCCAATCCGCCTACAGCATGTCTTTGGGATGTGGGAGGAAACCGGAGCACCTGGAGGAAACCCACGCGACCACAGGGAGGACATGTAGACTCCACACAGAAGACACCCCAGCCAAGGATCAAAATGGAGAGCCTCTTGCTGTGAGGCAACAATGCTAATTGCTGCACCACTGTGGCCTCCCTAATCCTTTTATCATACTATTCATAACTATTACAAACAAAATACTGCTTATTAGATATCTCTGTTTTACACCTCTTTTCACTTCAATTTCTTCACTTAATTAACCACGTCATAAAGTTCTAATGTTAGTATTTTCATTTACAGATTCACATAGTTTCTTGATGTTTATACTAAAACTGTATTCTTTCAGTATTCGCCATACGATAGCATGCTGTATTGAATCAAATAATTTATTTATGTCAGCCTCTATTAATTTTATTTATTTTTGCCCTTTCTTAGTATCATCCAGTATTTCTCTAATTATCATTAATACTTCTTGGCTCCCATTTCCTTCAGCCCCATAAATATATTTTGCCATTATATAATTTAACATATTATCTGATCTCCTATGTATTATTTTCATAAATAATTTATAATCACTATTATTCAACATTATGGGCTTCCTATCTCATTCTTGTCTCTATTCTTCCATATAAATCTCATCACACCCAACATTTTTCTCCATAATTAATCCCATAATTTAATCACTCATCAAGTATCTTTATTAAAATTTCTTTTAGACATTGCATTAATTTCATATACATTAAGTACCTTATACCATCTGGTCTGGCTGCTAAATTCAGATTTATACTCTTCATCAGCTTGTCTGTTTCTGTTATTGTAATTTGTTGTTCCAATCCTTTTATTTCTTCTGTAAACTGCTTTTTCCTCCACAGACTTTTCATTTTTATTCTTTTCTTTCTTATGAACCTTCACATTCTTAACTATGATGATCATTATATTTGCCTGTCCTCATTCAGCTTTTCCATTTTTATTTTTCATCTCTCTCATTATATCACTATCTTCTTTTACTTTCATACTTAAATATGGCAGTAATTCTTCCCTTTTTCCATGTAAAAATATTTTTGCTTATATAATAAATCTTTAATTTACTCCTGATTCTTTTCATAAATCTCTTCTTCTGTTTTAATATAACCCCTTTCATTTCTGTCAAGACTATTTAAAACACCTTTTTGAATTTCTTTATATTCCTCTTTATATTTTTGCCTTTTCTTATTTTCCCATGTTAAATACATTCTTTCATATTTCTCTTTAAATATTATCCACCATTCTTAGCAATTTTA